>NW_012267224.1:27285184-27302118 GCF_000151885.1 Dipodomys ordii
TAACTATATTTCTTTTTTTTTTAATTGAGAAAATACTGTACAGAGGGGTTACAATTACATGGGCAAGATAATGAGTACATTTCTTATCAAGCATTGTAGCCTCCTCCTTTGTTCCCCCTTCCCAGTTATATGTATATTTTTGTGTACACTTTTTGTAATTTCTGAAAAAGGTTTCTTCTGACTTCCTATCAGTAATGTAGGAGAGAAGCTAGTCCTGAGCTCGCCCTGATTTTCCTGATTCCTTTATCTTTAAATACTACTTCTCGTTTGGTTTTTGCTTTTATGCAGGGACATCAGTCTTGATAGCAAGCTGTAGGTTTTGTTTCAAAGCAAGCATCTTCTGTAGTTCCAGCATATGTAGTTGGAGATTGCTTGTAGGTATTTCTGTTGATGCATTCATTTGTGCTCACTGAACTCTGGAGAAGAATTGCTTTTCTTCCTGTTATTTTCTCTTGAGGGTCATGTAAGTACAAAAGAATACTTTTTAAATGAGGATACTTTGTATATATAGTTTTTTACTTTGGAATTAAAGCTGATTTTCAGAAGAGTTTTACCTTTTTTTAAAAAAAATCTGTTTTTAAGTTTCAGGTTGCTGGTCCTGTTTTCAAGATGCAGTTCCGCTGGGTGCAGGTGGCTCAATGCCTGTAATCCTAGCTATTCAGGAGGCTGAGATCTGAGGATCATGTTCAAAGCCAGCCCGGGCAGGAAAGTCCAAGAGACTCTTTATCTCCAATAAACCACCAGAAAACCGGAAGTGGCACTGTGGCTCAAGCGGTAGCGCGCTGGCCTTGAGCTGAAGAGCTGAGGGAAAGCGCCCAAGCCCAGAGTTCAAGTCCCATGACCGACAAAAAAAAAAAGGAAGAAAGGAAAAAAAAGATGCAGTTCCTGTTTCAGGCATTAACCTACTGAGGCAGTGGTGTTTGTACGAGGAGAGCCCTTAGTATTTTGTTACTTCCTGTGATATAACACTGGAGAAACACAATTGGAATTGCATTCTGCACCTGACCTTTCTCCTTTATGAGTCTTCATATTTGCTGCTATGCTCATACTTTCTGCTTTCTTGTTTTCAACAAAGCTACCATCTTTCCATATCTTCTGATTCCATGTTCTGTTCCTCTGGTACTTTCTCCTTTTTAGTGTTTGCTTCCTATCTGCTTACACATGGTCACAGATTTCTCCTGTTTGGAGAAAGGGGGAAAAAAGCTATTCATTTCACCCTATTTTGGTTCCCACTTAAAAAAAATATATAGCATGCAATGGTTGTATGTAGGTGGTTTTATTATGACATAACCACATGTTTACAATGTGTCCTGGTTAGTCTTACCCCAGTATCACTCTCCCTCATTTCCCTCATCCTTCTTAAAACATTTTAACAGGTTTCCTCATTCTGTTTTCAGAATGGTTAACTGGAACAGAGCCACTGTCATTTAAGTTATCTATAGTTACTCTGAAGTTTTAGGTAGAGTTAAATAATTAGAAACTGGTTGATGAGGCCATTAAATATTATTTTTTTGAACTCAGGCCTGGGTGTGTCTCTGAGCTCTTGCTCAAGGCTAACATTGTACCACTTTGAGCGATAGCTCCATTTTTGAGTGGCTAATTGGAGATGAGAGTCACACAGGGACTTTTCTGCCCAGGCTGGCTTCATACTGTGACCCTCAGATCTCAGTCTCTTGATTACAGCTTCAGATTAGAGGCATGAGACACCAGTGCCCAGCACTAATTCTGGTTGTTCTGGTTTCTTCCCTGGATACTGTTATTTTTACTCTTTGTTGAGATTTGATGAGCATTTATAATCATGTGCATACTATTTCAGGTTGCTTTTCTGTTTCCCTTACTCCTAAAGAATATATATATGTAAATATATATTCTATAGTCTGTCTAGATTGGATACATATATATTATTCTCTATAGATTGCATACATAAAACATTTCAGCTCAAATATTGTAATGATTTTTCATATTAGTATGTCTAGGACACTTGTAAACTTTTAACCCTGGAGTTTAAATGGTAATGGATTTCCCATCTAACAGTTCCCTATTGGTTGTCTCATTTTACTGCAAATGATAGTATTACATTTATATGTGTTTCACATACGAAATGCAACTCCGGAATATTTCTTTCTTGGACTTTGTTTCTGCCATGACTCTTTGCCCACAGTACTCCCACAATTGTATTTGGGGGAGCGGGGAGCAGGATCATTAATAGGGTAGTTACTAGGATAGGCCTTGTTCAAGTGGTTCTCCTTGAGTTCAGTCTGGAGGAGTCCAGATGAACCAGGGGAAGATGAGGTAGGAAGAGAAGGAAGCCCAAAACTATGGACATGAGCTTTGTGTAATGAGCAGATACAAGTTTGACAGCAGTATGGAGACAAGGCATGTTCACATGCTTCATTAAAGTCAGGTGTGATAGTAGCACATGCCACCAGGACTCAGGAGGATCACAAGTTTGAGGCCAGTCTGGACTACATAACGACCATATAGAAGAGAGGGGTAGGGAGAAACCCCCCAAATTTATTAGTTATGTTAGAAAATACTGTGATGAATGTATTGGGTTGATTTTTTTTAACCCAATTTAAACTTACTTTTGCTTCTTAAAACAGTAATTAACTACCAGCAAATGTGAAATTGCCTTACATGGCTGTTTTTGGTGGTTTGCATTTTCTGTTAAAACAGGGCTGCTGTAGCTTACCCAGGAGGGAGTAGTAGGTTTGTTTTTGGAATTAATGTGTGCTTTGGGAAGTATGGGATAGTTTCCAGAATTAAGTGTTGAATTTTATGTTAAGTGATGTGAAGTAATTAGTTTCAGGGAGATTAATAAGTTGGTCTTATGTGGTGCTATAAGAACATACGTGCTAGGATGTCCTAAGGACTTTATTCATTCAACCCTCAAAACAGTCATGTGAGGCGTGGTACTTTACAGATGAACTTTGAGTCACACAGAACATTTTCTTACCTTACAGGCCCAAGGTCATACAGTCATTGGTAATGCTTTGATATGAACCCAGACAATTTTAATTCAAGACCCTGTGAAATTAATTCCTACCTCACTAGGGAGGGGATTAGACAAGGAAATGCCCCGTGCCCAGTGACCCTGTTAATTGGATTTTAAAAACATCTGCCTTAATACTTGTTACTCAAAATGCAGAGATCTGAGAATCTAGGTTTGGAGCTGGCGCAGGTGGGAAAGTCCTCAAGACTCTACCTCCAATTAATCAGCAACAGACCTGAACTAAAGGTGGCTCAAGAATTACCTGTTTAATTAAGAAAAAAAATTTTTTTTTTGGTTGGTCATGGGGCTTGAACGTAAGAAATTTTTTTTTTTTTTTGGGTCTGGTCGTGGGGCCTGAACTCTGGCCCTGGGCGCTGTCCCTCAGCTCTTCAGCTCAAGGCTAGCTCTCTACCACTTGACCCACAGCGCCACTTCCGGCTTTTTTCTTTTTGCTTATGTGGTGCTGAGGAATCGAACCCAGGGCCTCAGGCATGTAAGGCAAGTGTTCTACCACTGAGCCACCTTCCCAGCCCAAACTTAAGAAATTCTAAGCTTGATTCATGCCTGTAATCCTAGCTACTCAGAAGGCTGAGATCCAAGGATCAAAGTTCAAAGCCATTTGGGGCAGAAAGTTCATGTTATTAACCATCAGAAAACCAGAAGTGATGCTGTGGCTCAAAGTGCTAAAGTGCTAGCAATGACTGAAAATGGCCAGGACAGCACTGAGTTCAAGCCACTGTTATTTACTTAAAAGTCTAATGCTTAAATGTTTTTGTTCTATACTTTGGTTATTTTAAAGTCCAATAATATGTGTAACAGGTTTTTATATTGTATAAAGCATGTTCTCAGGATTTTATTTTTTGTCTCTTAGCTTTCCAAAGATGGACAAAGTTAAAAATTAAAGAGAAAGGGGTGACATTGATCAACATGCATTGTATCTACAAACTCACAGGTTGAAACCTCTATACAACTACTTACAGACAAAAGCAAACTGAAGGATAATTTGTTAGGCTTGGAAGAGACCTTTGAAAGTGATTTGCATGCCTGAGGCCCTGGGTTCGATTCCTCAGCACCACATAAGCAAAAAGAAAAAAGCCGAAGTGGCGCTGTGGCTCAAGTGGTAGAGCACTACCTTGAGCTGAAGAGCTGAGGGACAGCGCCCAGGCCCAGAGTTCAGGCCTCACAACCAGACCCCGCTCCCCCCTCAAAATGAAAGTGATTGATCTTGCCTAGGGTTTTTTCTTGGTTAATATGATAATTCTTGGTGTCTGGGACTGTCCCATGCATGGGAGGGTGCTTAGCATCTTGGCCTCTACCCATTAGATGTCAGTAGTTCCCCTTCAGTTGTAGTAATGAAAATGTCACCCAATGTCACCATGTAGCACCTTTGAGACATAGTCACCCTTTGAAGAAAGTCACCCTATTCAAGAATAGTGTGCTGTCTAGTTCCATTAAGTGCTGGTTTCTTTTTTTGGAACTAAGTTGTTGAGCAGTGAGCTAACCACCTTCTCTTACAGCTCATTCGAGCTTCAGGGGACTTGAGATAGAAATCTTTTTTTTTCCATATTAAGTAAGCTAAAGCCTGTCAACACCTTTTTAACTCTCTCAGGACCCAGTGGATAGAGTGAGATACATACTTTCTGTTTACTGGAACACAGTAGTTCTCTCCCTTCTTCTGACTGGTCTCTCATGGTTGCCTTAGAACTCAAGCTAGCAAACATTTTTAGTAATGAGCCCAGACAATAACTAGATTTTGTAGACATGCAGCATACGTAGGATCTTCCTTGTATAATCTTCCTCACCTGATTTCCTCCCTCTGTTTTTATAATCTGCAAAAATGTAAACAACATTCTCAGCTCAAGACAGCCTGGGTTTGGCCTCATGGATGGTTTGCTGAACCTGGGCTTTAGAATTGTTTTCTGTGGCAGGGGATCTGCAGTGTCTTCTTACAGTCTGGGGCCCTGAGCTGTCTGGAACTTAGGAGAAGGCTGAGCGGCAAGCACCACACTGCTTACTGACGTCGAGAGTTGTGTCACATGTCTATCTTGGACTCAGCTTTGTCTTTTTTTATTAGTCCACATTACTTTCTAGGGTATTTTTAGACTTCATTTTAGGGCCATCTATATATCTAGCTGTTTTAAACTTCCTCTTCGCTACAGGCAACTCTTGTTCTAGCCTTTGAGAGCTTTCTGGATCTTACTTTGTCCTTTACAATGTCAGTGAAATGTCTCTCACATTGTATGTTTGATAAACATAGCTGGATCTTCCACACAGAACACTAGGAAAAGGTTGAGAGATAAGGACTAAATCTTAGATGAGACATTTAAAAAATAAGAGGATTTTAGTGTATGAGCATAGCTAATTTATATTCTAAATTGTTTTGAAGAATTCTGTGTAAATCTGAATTTTAGCACATATTTTCAAAGGTGACTATCATTACTCATGGTTTTTAAAATAAGATAGAAAATATACGTAAAGGCTGCAATGAATAAAAACTGAGTCATTCACATGTAGAATACAGTAATTTTAAATAATCATTTTTTTCAGAAAGTAAATTTATTTTTAAATTTCAGAAAGGATTTACACCAGCAGCCCCGGTTCATACAAATAAAGAAGATCCAGCAGCCCAAACCAATCTGGGCTTTATCCACGCATTTGTCGCTGCCATATCAGTAATCATCGTGTCCGAGCTGGGTGACAAGACATTCTTCATAGCTGCCATCATGGCCATGCGCTATAACCGCTTGACTGTTATGGCTGGAGCCATGCTTGCCTTGGCGCTGATGACCTGCTTATCAGGTGAGTGTGCTTTGCCTCTGGTGATTTTGCTCAATTACCAGATAAAGCCTGGTGTGGAACATTTGAGTTATTGAATCATTTGACTAGTTACCATGGGATTTGATTTATGTTCCAGAATCTATTAAACAGCTAATGGAACATAAATTCTTGAAGCGGTCTTTTACCTTTTTTCGGGGGGTTGTGAGGCATGAACTTGGGACCTAACGTGCTCTCCCTATAATCGCAGCTACTCAGGAGGCCAAGCCCAGGCAGGAAAGTCCGTGAGACTATCTCCAATTAACTGTCAGAAAGCTGGAAATGTCACTCAAAGTGGTAGAGCACTAGTCTTGAGCTGAAGAGCTAAAGGACAGCACCCAGGCTCTGAGTTCAAGCCCCATGACTGACTAAAAAAAAAAAAGCAAAACATAACTTTCTTTTCAGAAGTAAACGTTAGAGAAGTAGGAGGGAACTTTACACAGTGGTTATCACATATTTGGAATGAGTTTGCAGTGTGTCAGAGAAAGTATTGCTGAAACTTCTGGCTTGAGAAGACATGGAAAACCATTGTGTTTATATGCCTCTTCTCTGCTCTGAAGCCTGGCTGGCTCCTCAGTTCTCCATACCTTCTCTCCCTCTAGCTGTGGGGCTCTGAGAGCTATCACTTGGAGGGTTTTCTTATTTTTTTGTGCCAGTGCTGGGGCTTGAATTCAGGTTCTATACGCTGTCCCTGAGTTACTTTGCTCAAGGCTATTGCTCTACCATTTGAACTACAGCTCTACTTCCATCTTTTTGGTGGTTTATTGGAGATAATAGTCTTAATAGATTTTTCTGCTAGGGATGACTTCAAAACATGATCTTCAGATCTTAGCTTCCTGAGAAGCAGTAATTATAGGTGTGAGCCAGTGGTGCCTGGCTTTAAAACCTTTCTTTTTTTTTTTTCCTTTTCTTTTTCTTTTTTGTCAGACATAGTGCTTGAAATCAGGGCTTGGGCACTATCCCTGAGCTCTTTTGCCCAAGGCTAGTGCTCTACCACTTTGAGCTACAGCTCTACTTCTGGTTTTCTGGTGGTTAATTGGAGATGAGTCTTATAAACTTCCCTGCCCTGGCTGGCTTAGAACTCTGATCTTTAGATCTCAGCCTCAAGTAGCTAGAATTACAGATGTGTGCCACCGTTTTACCCGGCTTGGTAGCTTTTAAAATTACAGCCAACTTAATCACTAACACATTAACTTTCCTAAGCTCCATATTTCACAGACTTCTTGAGATCTACTTATACCCTTCACAACCAATTCTGGGCAGAGTATTTTTGTCCTACTGTTTTACCAGTCAGGAACAATCCTTTAAGATAAAGTATACTTTATAAAATACTGTTTTTTTTTGGGGGGGGTGTTCGGTCATGGGGCCTGAACTCTGGGCCTGGGCACTGTCCCTCAGCTCTTCAGCTCAAGGCTAGCGCTCTACCACTTGAGCCACAGCGCCACTTCCAGCTTTTTTTTTCTTTTTGCTTATGTGGTGCTGAGGAATCGAACCCAGGGCCTCATGCATGCAAGACAAGCGCTCTACCACTGAGCCACCTTCCCAGCCCCAAAATACTTTTTCACTCTAAACCATTTCTTTTTTTCTCTAACTTCCTTCTTCAGAAACTTTCTTCCTGTATCTTTGTTACTTGCTGATTGCTGTCTCTTTCTAGAGTGCCTTTTAGTGTGATAGGAAAGTTAGGAAAGGAATATACTTTCAATAGACAGAAAACAGGTCATCTCTAGATGAAGAATAGCAATGATTTTTACCACCACACAGTTTTAAGTATGTTAAGTCCTTCTCCAGAACCCTCTGGGTTGACTCACTGTCCCAACAGGGAGTAACTTCATTATATTTGACTTCTGGGGCATGGTTCACTGGCCTAGCTAAGTAAGTTAAAAATCCATTGTTTCACATCTATTTGTTGACCCACCTTAGGTTGGTATGAAGTCTCCCATTAATCCTTAGGTGGACATAGTACTCAAGAAATGCATTTTGTACATTCCATAATCTTAGTGCCATCTAGCTTGGTTGTAAAGTTTAATTACACATTTTCTCTAGGAGACCTTCCCATCTTCCATTTTAAGATCCCTTTGCTCATAGATAGCTGCTACCTAGTAGTATTCCCCACTCAGGCACTCAAGTTTCTAAAATATTCTAGGCAATCTACAATGTTCTAATGGCTAGTAAGTTGAAGTCAGTCTTTGGCTACTACTTCCTGGAATATAGGCCTAGGTCTGAAGTCCTTACCTTTGTTAACCGTAGATACAGAGAGCTTGAGAGGTGTATAGAGCAACAGAGTTCTTTTCCTTCCACAGATGATCATAATTAGGTAACAGTACTAAAACACTATTGGTTTTTTATGTTCAAAACCACGTGAATCTAGAGGATTTTGCAGGTAGAAGACTCCCTGTGTAGTCATGTGTTACATTGGTCTGGACTCAACTATACTGGCTAAATTGTCTGGAACATGTGTGGTAGTTTATCAAGGATATCCTGTTTTGAAGTATATGCCTTTAATCATTTTTACCTTTGAGTTAACTCTTAAGATGTGTCAGCTTTATTTAGTTTTATAGTCTGGAAACAAACTTGGCTAAAACATTAACTGTAAAGGCCAGCGAAGAGGAGGAACACCTGGCTTCTCTTGGAGCTATCAAACAGTGGTTGAAAGGAAGGCTAGGATACAAGTTCCTGTCCAGGTAGAAGGTGGACAGGCATGGTATCAGGTACATCAAGTAATCATGCTTATGAACTTTTTTCCCCCTCGACTTCTCAGCTTTACTGAGTGTGTGTGTGTGGTAGTACTGGGATTTGAACTCTGGCTTGGGCTCTGTCCCTGAGCTCTTTTTGCTCAAGGCTAGCACTCTACCACTTGAGCCATAGCTCCACTTTCAGCATATTTTGGTTCCTTAGATTTCTGATGTTAGCCTCCTGAGAGTAGCCAGGATTACAGGCGTGAGCCACTGGCACCTGGTGGCTTTAGTTACTTTTTTTTTTTTGGTCAGTGGTGGACCTGAACTCTGGGCCTAGGCACTGTCACTCAGCTCTTAAACTCAAGGCTAGCACTCTACCACTTGAGCCACAGCACCACTTCAGGCTTTTTCTGCTTTTTCCTCTGCTGAGGAATCAAACCCAGGGCTTCATACATACGAAGCAAGCACTCTACCACTGAGCCACCTTTCCAGCCCCCTGTAGTTACATTTGAAGGGGCAGGTACAAATGACTTCATTTGAAAGTCCCCTTCTCCTTTATACAGTCTTCCTTTATTCTTAATACCCCAGCCCTTGGGAAGATACTTTTAGACAATACAAATACCTTTTCTTGAGGGGAGGGTTTGAACTCAGGGCTTGGCACCCTTGCTTGGCTTTTTTCTGAGGGTTGGTTCTCTACCACTTGAGCCTACTTTCTGTCGGTTTTTGCTGGTTAATTGGAGATAGTCTCATGATCTGAAAGCCTCAGATCTCAGCCTTCTGAGTAGTTAGGATTACAGGCGTGGACCACCTGTAATCTGTATTGGCTCAGATAACCTATTCCCCATAAATCTAGCATAATTTTTGTATGATCAAAACCTTCCAGGTATCCAGAGCTTCCTGTTTGTCACCCATCTTTCTCCCACATCCTGCCTGTTTCCTGCCCCCCAGACCTATTTCACATTTGCTACTTCCTTTATCACATAGGTTCCTTGAATATTCTTGCTGTATTTGTCTCCTGCTCCCTTTTTCATTCATAAACCTCCTTCCCACTTATCCCCCCCCCCGCCTTCCCATCTTGATTCAGTTTCCTAATATTCATTCAGTTAAACTGTTTAAAAGATTTATACTATGGAGATCCATTCACATTTAATTATAACCCCTGTACAACACTTTGAAATTCAGATAAAATAGAATTGCAGTTGAAAGAAAACCTTTTCTTGATGATTGCAAAATGATGACTTTCTAATTCATGTCTGTATACAGAGATGAGCTCTGGCATTGCCCTGTAATAAGAGAACTTCCCGTCTTTTTTCTTGTCTATTTACTGTCAGTATAGACTGCAGTTTATAGTTAGTAAGCTGTTTTGGGAGCCTTTTCAGGCTGCTTTGCCTCCTCTGTTCTTGTAGCATCATCTGGTTCTGTTCTTTTTAGTAGAGCAAGAGACCACAGGCTCATCCTTTGTCTAATGTGCCCCCTTGTGGGATTGGTCATTTCCATGGAGCTCTTTAGGGGAGTATGGTATTAGAACCCGTGATCTGAGTCTTTATTTCTTGACCTTGTAGTGGTTGGACTTAGAAAATATATGCCTAAAGTAACTGTGTGTGTGCATACATATTAGAGATTTTCTTCCAGTTTTATAAAATAGACTTTAAATAGCTTAAAAGGGCAGAGTTTGAATCATGTTACATGAGAATCTTGTCAAGATTCTTCATGGTTGAAGTTTATATTGATGAAGAAATGTTACCTATGTACCTATGTATTGTTGCTTCTGTGTTATAAAATCTTGGGAATCTTTGGAGGGCATCTGAGCTAGCCTCCCTCAACTACTGTATCTTGTACAACACAGAGGTTGAACATATCTGGAGAGAAGTTCAGTATCTTAATTAAGGAAAGCTCTTGTGAGTATAAGCAATATGGAAATTAGTGTGAAGGTTCCTTAAAGAAACTGTCGTACCATTCTTGGGCCTATACCCAGTCAATACACAGCAAAGAGACCTGCATGTCATGTTTATTACTGCTTTCTTCACAGCAGCCAAATGATGGAGTCAGCTGTGTGATTAAAAACTAACAAATGGATAAAGAAAATAATGGTACATGTGTACCAATGGAATATTCAGCTATAAAGAAAAATGAAATTATCACTTGTAGGAAAGTATATGGAACTCTGGGGATCATGCTGAGTGAGCTCATTTGCAGACTTGGAAGACACACACTTGGCATATGTATTTTTAACAGAACTTGATTATAACTGTGGGACTATCTGATGAGGGGACAAGGTGGGGCGAGGAAGAGGGAAAGAGTAATGGAGGGTAAATACATTGTACAGAGGGGTTACAATTACATGGGCAAGGTAATGAGACATGTCTTATCAAGCATTGTTTTCCTCCTCATTTGTTTTCCCCCTACCATCACTTCTATCTTCTCCCCACCCCCCAGCCTTGCTGTTTAACAATAGGGGGCGGCAGATATAGAAAACAGTAATCAACTTACCCTGTATATATTTTAGTCAGAAGGAGTAGTATGAGCTGTAGGTGAGAGTGGTGAAGTACTTTATATGCATGTGTGAAGATAAAACAGAAATCTATTCAGGTTATTTTAATGGGGAGGGAGGATGGAGAGTGAGGGAGTTTGATTGGAGTACATTGTATGCACGTATGGAAATGAAATAATGAACTTTTCCAGGTACAACTAATGCATTGCTAATAAAACTCTTAAGAAAGTTCTTGTGGAAAGTGTGTCATCTTCAAGAAGGCTTGTCTACTTCTTAGTGAACAATTATTTCCAGTTATTACATAGATTCTAACATGAACCAGCTTTCTTTGACAGTGAATTATAATTTCTTGAAGTAAACCATTTTCTTGGTCTTCTGTGAAACATACCAGTTAACCAGATACACCGCTGGCATCTTTTTGCAGTTTTGTTTGGCTATGCTACCACAGTCATCCCCCGGGTGTATACATACTATGTTTCAACTGCATTATTTGCCATTTTTGGCATTCGAATGCTACGGGAAGGCTTAAAGATGAGTCCAGATGAGGGCCAAGAGGAACTGGAAGAAGTTCAAGCAGAGTTAAAGAAGAAAGATGAAGAAGTAAGTCTGTTGAATATCTGGGCCCAAAACAGACATAATGAGGAGTAAAAACTACCTAAAGATTTTTCAATGACCATATCGTATGATATATGAAGGCTGTACAAGAGGAGCTAATTTTCATGTGTTTGTGTGCGCGTGCACATACACTTGCCAGTATTGAGGCTTGAACCTCAGAGCCTTCATTCAAGGCTAGTGATATACCACTTGAGCCAGGGCTCCACCTAAGTAGCTGGGATTACAGGTATGAGCCATCAGTGCCCAGCAGAGTCTGTTCCTGTAATCTGGTTGTGATAGACTTAGGTCAGTGTGAATGTGGTAAAGGAAGCAGAAGGAAAACACTAGACGTGGCAGTTGGCTTCCTTATGTTGATTATAAGCTCCTGAAAAGCAGGGGCCATGTTAAAATTTATAAGTCGCTTCCATAGCATATAGAGTAGTAAATAAATCACTAGAAGTAGTTTTGTTTGGAATGAAGAAACTTGGGGGCAACATTTTTTTGGAGCATATTCCAAGGTATTTAAACACTTTAAAATAAGTGCTTTTATGTCACTTTGATTTCCTTGCTGGCATTAATGTCAATTTTCATTTGTTTTAGTTTCAACGAACCAAACTTTTGAATGGACCAGCAGATGTTGAAACGGGTACAAGCACAACGATACCTCAGAAAAAGTGGTTGCATTTCATTTCACCCATTTTTGTTCAGGCTCTTACACTAACATTCTTAGCGGAATGGGGAGACCGCTCTCAACTCACTACAATTGTTTTGGCAGCTAGAGAGGTGAGTGTTTGAGAGAAGACTGCTTTTGTATTACCTTGCTTGGATGGCCATCACTCATCTTGCCAACCTCTCAAATTAGCTCCCACTTTGCAGTTCGTGTGTCCAGAGTGAGTCGGTCTGTTTTTTGTTTCCCCAGTACTGCTTAAACTTAGCACCTGGGTATTGTCCATTAGGTTTCTCACTCAAGGCTGATACTCTGCCTCTTCAGCCATAGTTCCACTTCTGACTTACGACTTTTTGATGTTTAATTGGAGAAAAGCATCTCATAGGGGCTGGGATGTAGCTCACTGGAAAAGTGCTTGTCTAGCAAGTGCATCTTCCTGGGTTGGATCCCCAGAACCAAAAGAGAAAAAAAAAAAAAAGGAGTATCTCATGGGTTTTCCTGAGTTGGCTTCAAACCTTTATTCTCAGATTTTAGCCTCTTGAGTAGGTAGGATTAAAGGTATGAGCCACTGGTACCCTGCTTTTAAATTTTTGA
Source organism: Dipodomys ordii (assembly GCF_000151885.1). Taxonomy (NCBI): domain Eukaryota; kingdom Metazoa; phylum Chordata; class Mammalia; order Rodentia; family Heteromyidae; genus Dipodomys; species Dipodomys ordii. Next base: position 27,298,012 of record NW_012267224.1, read on the forward strand.
TCCCCTCTTGCTAAGTTCTTTTCTTTTCTTTTTTCTGCTTCACGCTGTATGCTTGTTAGGAATATCAATTGTTAGCTGAGGGTATGGTGGTGGTACATGCCTGTAATCATAGCTCTCAGGAAGTGAAGATATGAGGATGCTAAGTTTGAGGTCAGCTTGGGATACCCTCTCTCAAACAAACAAAAAGAGAATGTATTGGTATGATACTATTAAAGGACGGCTTGACAATTTAGTGTTTATTCCTATACTAAAGAGATAATTGAGTTGCTGTAGTTGAGTAGAAATTGTGTAGCTCTTTGAATGCTAACTCTTCAGCAGCATCTTAATGACATAGAGAATTTTTTTTTTTGGGTCCAGTTGTGGGGCCTGAACTCTGGGCCTGGGCACTGTCCCTCAGCTCTTCAGCTCAAGGCTAGCACTTTACCACTTGAGCCATGGCGCCACTTCTGGCTTTTTTATTTTTTCTGCTTATGTGGTGCTGAGGAATCAATCAAACCCAGGGCCTCATGCATGCAAGGCAAGTGCTGCTATCACTGAGCTACCTTCGCAGCCCAGACATGGAGAAATTTTAAAAGGTGGCTTACTTTTAAGATATAAAGACTGTATAAAACTTAAGCAGTTCCAATTATATAGGAGACATAGGAGGAAGGCTGAAGTCTGAGACCTATCCAGACAGAATTGTGCATCTACATGAAAATAGCTGAAACAAAACCAAAAAATAACACGGATGGGGGCATGGCTCAAGTGGTAGAGCACTTGCTAACATGACCCTGAATTCAATCCCTATTGCTCACAAAAGGACAAGTATTTTATTTACAAACCTTCATTGTTTTTGAGAGGAATAATAACTATCTTAATGTAAGTTGTCGGTTACTATTGACACAGGCTTATCAAGATGTATGAGAGGATTACTTAACCAGTCATGGTCTTACCTAGTTTTATATCAAGTGGTACTATTTCAGATTAAAAGTAGGATTTATGTGGAAATGGCTACAGAACAACATACTTACATAGACTGCAGTTAAAGCATTTGAGGCCAGGACTTAGATAATTTGGAATGGTCTTTTTCATTCTATTCCTGTAAAACACATTTTGGTTTAGAATGTCTTCTAATGGCTATGACCTGTCTGTCGGCTTCTGTTGCTTCTCACATTGTCAGAATTTGGACTTGGAGGTGACCAGGAGGTTGTGAGTGCTTGCAGCTGGGTGAGCTCAGGTGCGCCGCATGTAGCCCACTCTCTTATGTGGCCGTTAGCACTTCGCTGTGCCTTCTGTATTTTCTCATGTGAAAGTTGAGATGACTGCATGGATTCTGGTGGTCCCTGACACAGCATTCTGCCATCCTTCCCCACTACTGGGCACCACAGTGGTTGTTAAAGAGCTCCCACAGATCAGAAATAGCATCCACTAAGAAATGTTTGCTTTTTCCTCTGTATGAGCCAGCCATGCATTGCCCTTTGTCTCAGCTTTATCTCTGCTTCCAACACAGTGTTCCCAGACTGGATTTCTCTGAGTCCTAGTTATTTTGAGTACAAGGCAAAAAAGGGGGCATAGAAAACACCTACATAATACAACCTTAAAAAAGTCAATGTACAATGTATATACAATATACAAACTGAAAAACATTAGAGGAACTGTCTTATTCAATTTAATGTATTTCAAGTATCATTTTCAAATAGAAGGATGTCACTTTCTGGAGTAGCATTTTGACTTTCTCGCATACGATAGATTTGGGGCAGTGTAGTTGTACTATTCCCATACTTCTCCCAGCTGCCAGTAGATGCTTGAAGCCATTTTCACTTTGTGCACATACACTGCCTACCCCTCACACAGCCTGACTGCACAAGGAAGCACAAGGCCTTTCCAACTCCCTGCTGTATTCCACATATCCCATCCTGTAGCTGAGATCTTTGCCTTCTCCCAGCCCAACTTTGTGAGTGCTGTACCGGGCACCCATCTCCATTTTTACTGAGAGCTTTCCTCAGTTCAGCTCTCCAGTGCTACTCTTCCTTGCTTCTCGGTCTCAGAGGGCTAGGCTGAGGATAGTAGGACTAGGCTCAACACTCTTACTTCCAGAGATGTTGGCTGGTGCTTCACATGAACTGATTACAGCCAGTGATGAAATCTGCTGTGGTTCTTACAGGCCAATAGCTTGGCCACCTCTTGAGTCTCCTTTGGATAATTCTTCCTGTCATCCCTTGAATGTTGCTTTCCTTGTGGTTGTATTTTCCATATCCTTTTTCTATTCTCAGTGTTTTGTACTGAGGTCTCTTAGCTTATTGGCCATCTGGTTCCACTGACACCTGAGCTTTACCTTCACTTGCTGTCAGTACTCATAACCCTCCTTTTGTTTTAATCATAACAATCTTACCATTGCCCATGCAAAGAATTAGAGAAACTCGTGTTTCATGCCTGATTTTCTTCATTGGTCACCATTATGTGTCAAACTCATCTGCTTTCCTTTGCCTGTAATTTGTTACTCCAGTCCAGGCTAGCATTTTTTTTGGACCAGGGCTGCCACTCTGCCTCTATCTTACTCCTTCCTATTCCACTGACTTTTTTTTTTTTTTTTTTTTTTGCAGAGGTGAAGGGAAGGGGGGAGGGGGTCAGTCATGGGGCTTGAACTTTGGGCCTGGGCACTGTCCCTGAGCTCTTCAGCTCAAGTTGAGTGCTCTGCTACTTGAGCCACAGTGCCACTTGTGGTTTTCTGGTGGTTAATTGGAGATGTCTCGTGGACTTTTCCTGCCTAGGCTGGCTTTGATCCTAGAATCTCAGCTTCCTGAGTAGCTAGGTGGCGTGAGCCACTGGCGCCTGGCTCCACTGGACTTTTAAAGCATAAATGTCTTCTACCATTCCCATGTGAAAAAATAGCCAAGTGTCTTAAGACAAAGCTGAACTCCCAAGTTTATAGTTTGTTTCATGACCTGGCGCCCATCTTTTCCCTCCCAGAGCAGGGATAGAACTCTGGTACTATCACAGGCAAGTGTTTTGCTCCTGCACTCCACTCCACCACCTCCCAGCCCCTTGCTCCTATCTGATAGCTGCCTCTTGTGCCTCACTAGTTATCTAGAAATGCTATTGTTCCCTAGGCTCTTACTGCTGGTCTGTTGCTTTCTCCTTAGAATGTTCCATACCCCACACAAATAACCTCTGTCTCTTCTGGGCTATCTTCTGTAAAATCTTCAGATTCCCCCCCCCCCCAAATTGAACTACCTTTTTGCATGGCAGCATGTGTTTATGGGATGAATTTGTTTCCAACTAAACTAAAGCATTTAAGGTGCAAAACTTCTGCTCTTAGGGAAGTTGGTCATACTATACCATAAAGGAGGTTTAGTCTGACAGTGTATCACTGGCATATATTCCTTCAGGTAGTTATTAACACCTTTTTTTGCAAAGCTACAATACTCCTAGCATTTTGAGAATTACTTAGGCTTTTTGTTGCTTCATCTGTGGTTTCCTTTGATTAGTTTCCTCTTGGATTTCAAGCTAGTAAAGCTACTTACCTTTGCTTCCAGGACCCCTATGGCGTAGCAGTTGGGGGAACAGTAGGACATTGTTTGTGTACGGGTTTGGCAGTAATTGGAGGAAGAATGATAGCACAAAAAATCTCCGTCAGAACTGGTAAGGGTTTTTTGGTTAATTAAAAAGCAGTCTTTTGCTCTAACTTTCTAAAGTCACTGGGAGATTAGAAGTAGGATGTTAGTTTAAATTCTTTTAAAGTATACTGTCTAGTCTTTGAAATTACCACCTTAAGTTCCTGCGCATTATCCATTACTGCAGACTGCTGTTCTCATGGTAGCTGTTTTAATTTGTGGCCATGGATGGGGAAGTGTTGAACTCAGGACTTCATGCTTGCTCAGCTGGCATTTTACTTCTCAAGCCAGGCCCAGGTTTTTGCTGATTATTTTAGGGAGTCTTGTGAACTTGACTGCCTACACTGACGTTGAACCATAATCCTTTGTATCTCAGCTTCCTGGTACCTAAAATTACAATTGTGAGACCTAGGTGTCAGACTTATTAGTACATTTATTTATTTATTTGGGTCCGGTCGTGGGGCCTGAACTCTGGGCCTGGGCACTGTCCCTCATCTCTTCAGCTCAAGGCTAG
>NW_012267224.1:27302168-27357830 GCF_000151885.1 Dipodomys ordii
GCTAGTGCTCTACCACTTGAGCCACAGCACCACTTCCGGCTTTTTTCTTTTTGCTTATGTGGTGCTGAGGAATCAAACCCAGGGCCTTGAGCATGCAAGGCCAGCGCTCTACTGGGAATCCGCTGGATGTGATACATTAAGGCCAGTTGGGACACAGAAGAGATTGAGAATTTGTTGTTCTTGCCCTACTTGGTCAAAGTGTTCATGAGACCCCATCTGAATAAAAAAGCTTGGCATGCTCCCATCCCAGCTACTAGAGGAAGCATAGAAGGACCAGGACAAAAAGACGTTAAAGTGTGGCTCAAATAGTAGAGCCCCTGCCTAACAAGTTAAATCCCAATACTACTTCTCAACAACCTGGGAATCAGAAGTAGAGAACAGTTATGATTCCATTAAATGAAGTTTAAAGATGAAATAATTACTGTTAGTATTGCTGACCATGCTCCTTTTTCATATGTGGGTTTTAAGGTGAGCAGCTGTACAGTTCACTACAGTTGCTAACACTGTTCAATTTAGTAGTTCTGTCTTTAGACAGTGCTACAGAACTGACTCTTACTGAGCCAAGAATGCTAAGTATTTTATTTTTCCAAGGTCACATTATTAGATGGGGAGAACAATTTGACTTCCTCGTGTTTTTTTTATATAACATTTTGCTTAAGCCGTTTTTCTCTTCTCTTGCAGTGACAATCATAGGAGGCATCGTGTTCTTGGCATTTGCATTTTCTGCACTATTTATAAGTCCTGATGCTGGTTTTTAATGAGCTATTTGTCTGGATTTAGCTTGAGATAGATAACTCTTGTCTTTCTGTACATAGTGTAAACTAAAAGTAATGGAAAGTACTGTATTTTCTATCATTGATTTGTGAGTTTGACCCATTTAATGAAAGTATTACATCCAAAAGAGATAATCATTGATTCTGTAAAATGTAAAATGGATTTTTAAAAGAAACCTGACTTTGAAGTGTGGATTCTTCTCAAACATAATTATGGTAATAATTAGGTCCCCATTTGTATTTTGGTATCTCCAGAACCATTGTGGGGTCTGCTACTTGATTTTCTTTCAGCCTGACCCCTTTATAAGGAATATAAAATTTCTCCTTAGTCATTGAGGTGTTTTAAGATGCTTACCTTGAAACTGTCAAAGATGGAATTAATTTCTATTTTTTAAAACATTTCCCTGAGCCAGTAGGCAGTAGTTTAAATCATAAATCTTTTAAGTTTAGAAAGAGAAATACTGTGTTACTATTATTAATAACATGATGCAATAAGAACTATTTGCTAGGTCCATTTTTCCTTTTTTAAAAATTGGGTAGGACACCCAATATAGAAACAGTCAATATTTGACAATGTGGAATTACCAAATTAAAAGAGAATACTATCAATGTATTCATATTTTTTCTATATTGAATAAACAATGTAACATAGAAACAATGTAAATAAAAATGGTGTTACCAGTACTTGGTTTTCCTTGTGTGTTATGCTGATTATAAGCTTTCTAACTTATTAGTGATTATATACCAATTTTTCAAAGTAGAAGTAAAAAAATCTTGATGGCATAGCTACAACAAAAGTCTGAGAGTATTCTAAAACTCAGCTTTGCCTTCATAGATCTGTGAGCAACTAGATAGCAATGCAAGGTTGGGGAGGACCTTATCCAGAGGTGACTGGTACTACAACAGGGAGTCAGAACAGGCAGTTCAGTTTCAGAGCTTATGGCTGTGCAATGTGCTAATAAGGCTGCCTTGTTTTATCATGGCGATTTCAGCGATCACTGCCACCTACAGTATATTGTAACTTTATTCTCCACCCAAGTGGCAATATGAAGGCCAGATCCACAGAAATATCCAGGTGTTCCTGTGTAGAATATAATAAGAGCTCTAACAATTCTGTTTACTGAGCTACTACAAAGGTTTACAGTAAAATTGGTCATCTGAAGTAACTCTGAAAGAACCCAGCTAATCACCAAGTGTTTTACAAAATAATTGTGGGAAAGACAGCTAACTACTAAAGAAGAGCTTCCTTTGAATGTCCAGTTAGTGTATAGTACATACTAACAAAAAAAATCGGTTTTTTGAAACTAAGTTCTCCATCATAAAAAGTGTATATTACAGGTTTGAAAGATACCCACAAATGAAGACAAAATACTTTAAAAAGTCAGGCAACAATAGCTCATGCCTGTCATTGTAGCTCACAAAGCTGAGATCCGGAGGATTGTAGCTCAAAAACTCGCTTGGGCAAAAAAGTCCTGAGAGGCTATCTCCAAAAGTAATAATGAAAAAGGGCTAGAGGCATGGCTGATGCAGGAGAGCGCCAACTGAGCAAGTGAGAAGCCCTGAGAGTTCAATCAAAACCTTGGGAAAAAAACCACAATGAACGTTCAAGAGGTTGCCTTTTAAGGTTAGACACTTAAAAAGATTATCACTAACAGGATTCCTTGTGGGAAGTAGTAATAGTATCTCAGCTTGATAGTATCACGAACTTGATCAAGTAGCCCGATTTCAGCACTGGCTTTAAAGAGCTTTTTGAGGCACCACTAGCAGTCTTTCCAGAGAACCTAACTATTTACACAATTTGGCAATTCAGACCTAAGTTATAAGGCAAGAAGTGCTAATGCAGTTAGGTCCCGCTACTGAATAAAAAAGGAAAATGTTAAGAGATTTAAAAATATTTAATAAGTCTACAAATTCAAAATGTGATTCTTACAAGTTCTGTGCCACATAAAGCAGATATCACTTCTGGAAAAATGCAGATGATACTGAAAAACAGCACTAGCACTGAGGTATTTTTTTATTTTTTAAGTTGAAGAAAACAAAGTCTGGGTCTATTTTACATTTAAAAAAAAACACCACCAAAAAACAAAAAATCCACAAGTCTCCCCCCCCTCCCCCAACCGAAATATTCCACAATGCTACTGCTTGGCTCTTTCGCTATAATTTTAGGTTCTGAACACATTACAAGAGACTATAGGAAAGAACATTATAATAGAACATGTAGATTTTAAGAGCTACACACATCAAAACTTGGAAAAATGATCATACATGAAGAGGCCTAAGTGGAGGTAGGCTAGTAACACACTTTTACTTTCTTCTCAGTACAGCTTAAAAACAAGCCGTGACCAATTCTAATACCGAATTAAAATGCCAATATCAAGCTGGTAAGAACCCATATATTTTATACAGTATTGTATTTCCAAATACAGCTCATGAATCAGAGAACCTAATATAGCACCGATGAATCAGCATTATTCCTCATCCTTATAATGCAATTTAGGGTTTTGGCAGAAGACAATACCTGAAAAATGCCTATTTTCATGTTTGCAAATTAGTTTGGATTTCATTTAAATATTCACGTTATGGAAAGATCAGTAGCCATTTCTAGCGCCATCCATTTGGAAGAATGATGGGGATATATCTACTTTGGATTAAAAACCCCAGAACCAAGCAGTAAAGACAGCAATGCCAGGAATAGCACACTAAGAACTACACAGAACATTAGCATTTGGTGTGTTTTTACAACTACCAACTGATGTTAACAAAAATTTACAAAGATACAACTTTTTTTTTGCACTAACTGGTTTCAATATACACTGATTAACTTGTCTTTGGGCTTTGATCTTTACAGAAGAGTGACTCTGAAAGTGCCAACTGAGGCCCTACAACCACAGGAAAATAGATTTCAAACTAATTAGAATGGTGTAAATTACAGCTGTTCCTGCTGACATGTATTTTATAAACAGGACATTTCCTGGACAATGATTTTTTTGCTTGAAGATGATTGTCTAGTATACAATACATTAATTAGAAGGTAGCATACCTTTTCCTACATTTTAACTTCTTGGTAATGGCTCAGCCATTACCAGTAGTGAACCTGCACCAGTACAAGTCAACTCAAAAAGACACAAAACAATTCAATGTCATTTCCCAAAGTGATGTCACAGTTTGTTTCCTTAGAGATTTAAAAGCATACATGTGAAAATAGCGTATCTTTAAACCTGTTAATACATTTTATTTGTACAAAATAAAATCCATCCTGTTCGCGACAATGTTTTAATTACCCATTCTCTTAAGGGATCCCGAGTGAACCTTGCCTTGCCTTGCCTATGGGAGGTACAGCTTCAAGCAGCTCAGGAGCCCTAAAGTGGAGGATTAAGTTTCAATGAGTGAGCCGGAAGGATTCTTGGGGTATGTCCAGGCTATACTGGACAGTGCTGTGTATAGAGGTTTTGTTTTCAAAAAGACCAAGCAACACTACAACTATATAAAAACAGCAAACTTTTGTAGAGATTTTCAGTGTGTATATTCCATCTATTATTTAAGAGCTTTCATATGGATATGATAATGATAGCCATTAGAATATGCTGATCATTTAATATTTCCCCAAATGGGCAAAACAGGCAATGAGTGCCATTGGTTCTGTCATATTGGCCTTTGGCTGTGCTGGGAAAATTATGTAAAAAGTCCCCATAAAATAGAGAAGGCAGCAAGTGAAACTAGAAAAAGGTTGGGGCTATGTGAAACACTGAGGAAAGGAGTTATCTTTTAAATCTTTTCTTAACTGGGTTGAAAGCAGAGGAAGTGCAGGGCGAATGGAATGGGCCCTCCACTGCTCTCCTGCCCTGAATAGATTCAGGTTGTCTTGGAGAGTCATTGAAAGGACTAGCAACTGCCTCAGATAATATCCAGTTCTCCAAGTATAAGACAGTGATGCAAAACAAGACAAATCACACATTAAATCACAAACACTGAAATCACTGATGAGAAAATGATGAAATGATATTTTAAAATATAAATAAATATATTTAGCAATTTTCATTCAAGAAACCCAGAGAACTGCTTTCAAAAGCAACTATCTTAACCACCTTCTAGATTCTTTCTTAATACTTACTATTTTGATTGTCATCTAATGCAGCACCTCAATGTTTGCTGCTGGTGGTGATAGGATTTCACTTAATAGTCTCTTCAGAAACTATCATTTCACTAAAGACCTTCCCTGGGAAAACCCAGGCAGCTCACATGTTAAATACTCAAAACCTTCAAAGTATTACTTAAGAAAACAAGGAATGTAGTGTTATGACAATGGGGGGAAAAAACTATACAGGAGTCACATGGAAATAAAGTATTTTAATTTTAAATATCCAAGTTTGCTTAATTTCTTATGAATTGTTCAACACTGTTTGAAATATCCTGAATTAATTACTACAGGAACAAAATGGATCCTGTGTTTTCACAGGAGACATTAAAAATAAGACCAAATTAAACTTTTTCTTTACCCAAAACAGTCTTTCAGTCCTTTTTGTGCAAAAATATTACAAGAGCAATTCAAATGGAAACGCTGAAATGACATGCCAACATTTCAGGGCACATTTAAGACACTCAATTACTGTGTTCTAAAATATTACTACCAATCACTTTTAAATTAATTCTGTATATCTACTCACACAGATGCAATTTCCTAGACCTCTGATAATAAACAGGCTCATTGGTCTCTTTTGGTGTCCACACAATAGGCAAGATTAGGTTTACAATAGTGTTTAAATGGAACTAGCCATCTACAACCTCTTGACTCCACCACATTCAAAATAAGAGTTCATTTGGCTACCTTGAAATCACTCCCATAAACCTATGGTTCACTGGATCTAAACATTTCTCAGAAATGTGTCATAATTTCACCTAAGTGATGATTTGGGGATCCTTTAGAAACAGTTAATGCCTAAGCTAATAAACTTTTATCAAAATGAATAATTGCAATAAAGTGCTTATTACATTTCAAAATGATGCTTTTAGACTGTGGTATGTTTGTTGTTTGAAGTGTGTGCTGTTCCTCCCATAAAGGATCCCCAGGCATGAGAGTCTGATCTCACCTGTCAGAAAAAGCAGCAGCACTATCTTTTGGTAGGCTGACAATAGGCACATTACCCATGCGGATGAGGCTACACTAGGGCTATGGCAAAGGGGGAGGAAATTGGAAAAGTGGGAGGCATGTGGAGGGCTCCTACTATACTATTGTTACATACAAATATATTAAATATGCTATAAAAATAGTCAACTCTTCTCCTTTGCAATTACTTCAGGACACTCCTTTTAGAAGAATGCTCACTCAATCCAGACAAACATAAACGGTCTCTCCAGTCACTAGTAAAATGGCAAGTGCTTTTGTGCTGATTCTTCACCATTAAAAGTTCCAATCTGCTTACTCCTGGCTAAACTCACTTAGCAATATTAATATCCAGTGTTTATACCTTCCAACATGGACTCCTGTGGCACTAAGAGCAGAGCCACATATATTGGAAAAGTTGTAGGCTTGAGTTTTACACAAATGTTCAACAACCTTTCATTCACTAAAGAAATAGGAAAAAAAAAAAGAATACTAAAATGCTATCTGCATCCCACTAAAAGTTTGCCTCAATGTAGTAGAAACAATTTCAAAACAGTAATCTCCAGGTGAAAAGAATTAACATCCAGGTAGACTCTTTTAAGGGTCCCTTTCTAAGGCTACTTCAATCATCTTTCTTCAACCCAATGCTCTTTATAGAGCTGGACTGTTTCAGTACCCCTAATCAAGAGACAGCGTTAAGGCAGTGACCAACAACCATACACATGTAAAGAACTCAAACAACATGCTCACTATTCTGCACTGGGTTTTGTAACAAACGTCATAATCACTGGCATTCTTTAATCACTAGTACATTCCTAAGCCACAGCTACATGTGACAAGGCAGAGCACACAGCACTCTTAAACTTCCCACCTGAATTTAGGATGGAATTTGGAGGTGAACAAACCCACTACCAACCTACTACATTTGCTTTTCCTCCCATATTTTCCACTAAAAAAACTGGAGTACTTGTAGGTGTCGGGGTTCTGGCTTGATAGCGCTTTCAGCAGCAACGGTCAGTCCAAGCATTTGTCACCTGTACTTGTGAAGCTACACTGATAGCACAGAAGCCTGAGCAAGGCAACACTACAGAACAGCCAGCACCTGCCCCATCCCTTAACAGTTCCTTACTAGTAAGCACCACCAGCATGACATGCTTTTAGGAACTGAATCCCTGTGAGGGAAAAGCAGAGGGAAGATCTGTAAGAACCTGAAAGGTGTTTCCATTTGTTACCACTTTATGATTTAGATGTGGGATTTTAATTAAGAACTTTGGCTACAGAATTGAGGGAAGAATGAGAAACTGTTGAATCTTCACTAAATACTTAAGTCTCATAAGGAAGGAGATAGGGGTAGTTTTGCAAACCCTAGTTCAAGAGAGCCAGGAGGGAACCAAGGGTAAAGAGATGCTGACTAGCTTTCCCAACACCACTCTCCATACTGACAGCAGAAGTTATCAGCTAACTGCTCCTTTAAATTTAGCAAGTGTCAATTTCAAGCAGGAAAAGTTCACCTTATTCCTGAATAAAAGGAATTACTATGAAAAACTTTAGTTTTTTTCCCTAAACATTTGTGAATATAGAAAATACTTGAAGAGGATGGGGTAGAAGAATGTGAGTAAATAAAAGTTTAGAAATTTACCTTGTGGCTTATCTTATGTTTTGCTTTTGTTAAGTACAGAGTAGTCACAATCTTTCTTCTAATTATGGTATTCAGAGGTTAAGCCTTCATGTTTTGTTAGCTAAATCCTTATCACTCTGTATTGCCAACAAATGAGGCACAACTCAGATATATACGGAATAGCAGAAGGTTGAGAAAGGCAATTTGGAGACAATCAGTTCTGCCATGTGTAAGCTCAAGTACACATACTTTCTGACAGCTACTCAATGTTCATGGAATGTCAGAAATCTCTTCTGAATTGCCATTTAATTAGAAGAATTCTATGATATGTTAATAATTATTGAGTAGCATCTTGGCATACCTCTTTTTTACAAGTATAGGTACCAATTTTCTTTGGTTATTTTCAACATTAACTTTCTAACTTCATTGTGCCCAGGTATACTTTTGTTTTGTAGCAAAACAGAAGATATTTCTTAAGGATGACAGTAAAGCCAAAGATCAAGAACTGATTTAGCATATTCCCCTGAGCCTTTTATCTAGAAATTCTCCATTAGATTATCATCTTTACTCAAAATCTTAGCAACTTCACCTCTGTTAACACATTTTCTCTTAAGGTCATTTTTGATTTGTGTTTTTTCCTGCTTTTCGGTCACTTTTAATATTCTAATAAGATTTTCTGCTAATCTTAATTCTTAATTCTCTATAATGGCAGATTTTATTATTAGTACCATAAAATCTAAGCAGTGCTTTAAAAAATGTATGTAACTTGTGTTGGATTTTATTACCTTTAGAATATGATATTAACAGATGAAATCTTAGTTCATATTTAAAAAGCATGTGAGTTACAGTATTTGTGTTATAATGATGGCAGAGCCAATTTCTACCTCTTCATACAGGAATATCTATCACGTGGGGCAAATATTTACTGGTAATGACTAGCTTTAAAGGAAGATACTAATTTAGAAAACAATTTTGGGAGCGTACTAGTAACTGTAATAGTGATGGGTTAATTCTCTTTAAACTTTTTGTATCCCAGTCTAAGAGACTCAGCAGTCTTTATAGGAATCATTGGAAAATAATGACACTGATAATCACATGCTGTTAAAAATGTACTAAGGTTTCAAAACTGCTATTGAAACCAGACAATGAATTCAAGATGGTGAGCTATCACCTGAATCAAATCAAGGCACTATGGAGCCCCTCCCCCCCAAATAACCCTGAATCATTTCTGACTAAAAGAAGCATTGAAATTATGAAGGATAATAAAAAGATTCCAACAAATCCTAAAAGTTAAAATTCCCACCATTGAGAATGTTAAAAAGTGCCTAAAATGTTTTGTGTGCAAAATTTACTCCTATAGAACTGAAACATTCTTGAAATTACTTTCAGGCTTGTTGAAAACCTTGTACATATGTATTTCCCATTAAGAAATACACAGAAATATGTGATCAAACTCCCAAACATCTAAAATACAGCAGTGCAAATCCTGTTTTCAAACATAATTGAAAAATAATGAAATAAGGGCTATTTTTTTAACTTGAAAATCCTATTGTATCAATAATTTAACCTGAAAAAAAAAATCCATTCCCAGCAGCACTTCATACCTCACTAAACAAACTGTGACATCACAGCCAAAGTATGAACACAAAGACCTGTGCCCTGGAAAAGTGAATAGAACACTATTAATGCTGTAAACAAAAGGAAAAGTGGAGGCTTTATCAGGTGTAAAAATCTAATGAAATGTACTCATACCTATAAGGAAGAGATAATGCTTTCATGCAGCATACAGAATGTGTGCTTCTCTCCTTCATCCAGACATATACATATTTTTACAGCATCTATACATAAAGAATTTGAACCCACACAACATTCTCAAAGTAATTACTGTTCTATCATTATTTGAAGAGGGAGAGAAATGGGGGACCTACTTACTGAACTATCTTCATGGCATCATTGTAAGTGAACCCCTGACGTGGCAGTGGTGCAGTCCTCTGTAACACTTAATACCAGGAACAGGACCACTAAAAGTACAAACATTATTTGTGCCTTTCAGGTTCACTAGAGGTCAATCTCATAGCTGAGCTTCATACATTTGGCAATATACTCTTTTTTTTCCCATCAAAAAAAATATCTGGTGACCAAAACACTGTCAGAATTGGCTATGTCTCTAGGATTATCTCCTGCTGGCTGGTATTTAATGTACATTTGTAGCACTAGGCAGCGTTTTTCTTACCAACTAATTCCAGGAATGAGAACACTCAATAGTACATCTTATGGAACAGCTGGAAGTCTTCCTCCTATTCTCGGATTATCTGAGTAACTCTTTATGGACCATCTCCTTCGTCCCTTGATGCCAGAGAAGAAGGAAGTTTGTGTGCTACTGTGGTTGAACCTTGGAAGGATCAGTCAAGCTGTCAGTCCTATGCCGACTAAGTTGCTGCTGTTGCTGCTGCTGCTGCTGGTGGTGTGACTGAGGGAAGGAGCTCTGTTGTAGTGGAAATGCAGCAGAGAGGATAAGTTGCGTTGAAGGATTCCCATGGAGCAACCTAGAAGTCTGCAAACACAAATGCTTTGTTCCTTAATACTGTCCACTTAAGATTTATTCAAGCTGTCCACTGTCCATAGGGACAAAATCTTTATGCTATTTTCATTTTTGCTCTAACCTTAACATTCTATTTTTTAAACATGCTTATGAGACTTTCCCTCTTTCTTGGAAGTTTAACAAAATTCTTTCCCTCTTTTTTCTCACTATATATGTAAGAAAGACAGTTTCACCTTCTAGGAATTCGAGCACAAGAAGAGAAACTAGGCTTGAAGGAAGAGCCCTGAGGTGGGCAGAAAGCAGGCCACCTGCTCTATTCTAACAGTTCAGATACAACTGAGTATGACTGTGGTAGGACCAAGTCTTCCAAATACTGAACAAGTAAAAGAAATAGCTAACCAGGACAAATTTTCTAGGTCATTTGCCAAATTCTATTCTAAAAAAAAAAAAAAAAAATGGACTGGAGATGGCGTCTCCATAGGGAAATGTACCTGTAAAAACTGCTGTGGTGGTTGGGTCAGCTGAGCCTGAGATGGTTGCTGAACTGGGGGAAGCTGCTGCTCCTGGGAACTCTGTTGTTGTTGCTGCTGCTGCTGCTGCTGCTGCTGCTGTTGTGTTACTGACAATGCCTGGGCCTGCTGCTGTTGTGTGGCAAAAGTAGGATAGGCAGTCACTACCTGACCCATAAGCATGGTACTAGGTACCATGACTGCCCCACAAGCTACAGGAGCAGTCACTAATTTGGTCACAAGTTGCTGACCTTGAGAAAATCTGTGGGAAGAAAAAAAAGAGGAGTTAGAAGAACAGCTAAGGCAGTGATCATTTAAGATAATATGCAGTGATAGTACCAATTTCATTTTATAAAAGCACGTTTAGGGCTGGGAAGGTGGCTCAGTGGTAGAGTGCTTGCCTTGTATGCATGAGGCCCTGGGTTTGATTTCTCAGCACCACATAAGCAGAAAAAGCCAGAAGTGGTGCTGTGGCTCAAGTGGTAGAGTGCTAGCCCAGAGTTCAGGCCCCATGATGGACAAAATAAATAAATAAAAGCGTGTTTATATTTTGTTTTTAAAGATTCCTTTTGAGTTATCAATAAAGAATATATATAGAAAAATCAATATATGACCACAAACAAATATGACAAACCACTTTTTAAAATATATTCAAAAGAATGAAGAAGCCAGGCATTGGTGGCTCATGCTTATAATCCTAGTTACTCAGGAGGCTGAGATCTGAGGATCACTATTCAAAGCCAGCCTGGGCAGAAAAGCCTGTGAAATTCCTGTCTCCAGTAAACCACCAGAAAACCGGAAGTGGGGCTGTGGCTCAAGAGGTAGAGCAGTCCTTGAGCTGAAGAGCACAGGGACAGCGCCCAAGCCCAGAGTTCAAGCCCCATGACTGACAAAAAAAAAAAAAGAAGAATGAAGAACACCTCCATTTACAAAAATAAATTCAAAATAAAGCTAATCACAAAAGCTAAAAATTGCAAGAAATAAGCTAGGCGCCGGTGGCTTACGCCTCTAATCCTAGCTACTCACTCAGGAGGCTGAGATCTGAGGATCGAGGTTCAAAGCTAGCCCAGGCAGGAAAATCTATGAGACTCTTATCTCCAATAAACCACTCAGAAAATTGGAAGTGGTACTGTGGCTCAAGTGGTAGAGCGCTCTCGTTGAGCTGAAAAGCTGAGGGACAGCGCCCAGGCACGATCCCCCCCCCAAAAAAAATAAAATAAAAATAAAATGCCACCCAAAACCCTGTAAGAAACAATAAAGCTTCATGATACCAGACTTCAGAAATGATTTCACTGACACCATCAAAACTAAAGGTGATAAAAGGAAAAAAAAAAGGTAACTGGACTACATTAAATAAAACATGTATACTGAAAATGAAACTCATTAAACAAGAGTTATGTATGTGATATATTTGGTTATCATAATAACTAGATTTCTTAAAACTGAACAACTCACTTAAAAAAATAAGATCAGGGCTGGGAAGGTGGCTCAGTGGTAGAGCGCTTGCCTTGCATGTCTGAGGCCCTGGGTTTGATTCCTCAGCACCACATAAGCAAAAAGAAAAAAGCTGGAAGTGGCGCTGTGGCTCAAGTGGTAGAGCGCTAGCCTTGAGCTGAAGAGTTGAGGGACAGCACCCAGGCCCAGAGTTCAGTCCCCACAACCGGACCCCCCCCAAAAAAATAAGGTCAAACCTAAATATGTATTTCTCCAAAAAGATAAGAGAAATGGCAAATAAATGCACACAAAGGTACTCAGTATCACTAGTCATTAGGGAAATGTTAATCAAGCCACAATGAAAAGCCACTTTATATACCCATCAGGCTTTCTATCATAGACATCAACAGACAATCATCAGTGTTGACAGAGATGTGGAGAAGTGAGAACATTTGTGAACTGTTGATGGGAATGTAAAATACAGCCACCATGAAAAACTATATGGCAGTTCCTCAAAATCTTTAACAAGATTACCAACCACAGGAAATTATTCAACTTCTGAGTGTATAATCTGAAAGAAAGAAAAGCAGAGACAGATACTTGCACGCTTACATTCATAGCAGCACTTATTTTCAGGTGGAGACATGGAAGCATCCAGAGTTTCCACTGACAGGCAGAATGGGCAGGCAGCCAACAGTACACTTGATAATGGTCAATATATCTAATTTTATGTTCTATGTATCACAGAGAATTTTTGTCAATCATATGGCTTGAACTCAGGGCCTAGGCACTGTCCCTGAGATTTCTGCTCAAGGATAGCACCCTATTACCTTGAGCCACAGCACCACTTCCGTTTTTCTGGTGGTTAATTGGGAGGTAAGCATCTCATAGACTTTCCTGCCTGGGCTAGCTTTGAGCAAGGATCTTCAGATTTGCTAGGATTACAGGTGTGAGCTACTAGCACCCAGCATAACAGAGAATTTTAATCATGTCAAAACTATAAACTTTTTTCTTTTCATAAAATGACTAAGTGCTTGGGAGTCAGATATATGTGGCACACAATTCACAGAAAACCTTAAGGCTACCATAACATAATTTAAAAGAACTACATTTATAGAAAAAATCCATCAAATATGTATTACAAACATAAATAAAAAGTGATATTCTAATAGTGGATACAAATATTCTTTGCTGGGTACCAGTGGCTCATGTCTGTAATTCTAGCTACTTGTTTAGAAGGCTGAGATGAAGATTACAATTTGAAATCAGCCCAGGGAGGAAAGTCTGAGAGACTTATCTCTAATTAACCTCTAAAAAGATGGAAGTGGCACTGTGTGGCAAGTGGTAGAGCACCAGCATTAAGTGAAAAAGCTAAGGCGCAGTGGCCTGAGTCTAAGCCTCAGTGCTGGCAAAACAAAACAAAAAATTTTAATTTACAAGTTTATCAGTGCAACATAGTGTTTACTATTATTTGCTAATTTCCTCCCTTCCTTATCTCTTTCCAATTGCCTTTTGAATGGGGTGATGTTCATTTCTAATACTGGCCATCACAGCAAGGAAACAGATCTGACCCTATCATATAGCAAGATGAAGACTGTATTAAAATCTGTAAAACAACATAACAGTATTAATGTAAGGATGCAGTAGTGGTTCAAGTGGTTGTATACCTGCCTATACCAAGTGTGAAGTTCAGTACCACACCCCAGTACCACCAAATCACACACACAAAAAAAAACTCATAAAGCTCGTTTTCGACATGACAACTTGTACTTCTCATTGTTGCAACAGGTCCACCTGTATCCTTAAACGACTTGTTTTTCCCCACCTCCTCCACAAGTTAAACCCACATGCGGGGGGGGGGGGGGAGGCTGGGAAGGGATGTGAAGGGTAAACAAAGGAGGAGGCTGCAATGCTTGATAAGAAATGTACGCATTATCCTGCCCATGTAATTGTAACCCCTCTGTACAGTATGTTCACAAAAAAAATAAAATGAAAAAATAAAAGAAGAAAAGGAAAAAAAAAGAAATGTACTCATGGGGGGGAGAATAAGGTGGGGGAGCAGAGGGAGGATGGGAAGGGATGGGAAGGGAAAACAAAGGAGGAGGCTACAATGCTTGATAAGAAATGTACTCATTATCTTGCCCATGTAATTGTACCCCCTCTGTTCAGTATTTTCACAATAAAAAAAAAAAACAAAACTCTGAGCCGGTCACCAGTGGCTCACGCCTGTAATTCTAGCTACTCAGGAGGCTGAGATCTGTGGATCACGGTTCAAAGCCAGCCTGGACAGGAAAATCCATGAGACTCGTATCTCCAATAAACCACTAGAAAACCAGAAGTGGCATGTGGCTCAAGCCATAGAGTGCTCGCCTTGAGCTGAAGAGCTGATGGACAGCGCCTAAACCCAGAGTTCAAGCCCCATGACCACCAAAAAAAAAAAAAAGAAAAGAAACTCTGTACATGTATTGCATATTGTATATATTCCATAAGACAAAATAAACTTACACGGATTCATTTTTGCAGTGATGGGGATTATACCCACTCTGGGCTAGGCAATGGAGAATAGAGAATGGAAAATGCTAGGCAAGCATTCTACATTGAGTCATAGCTTTATACCCTTAATTTATTCTGAATTCATGTCACATCTTGAAAATAAAATACTGTATTTTATATACTTTAGGACCAAATGCTTGAGTACAAAACAAAAAAACTCTTAAGGCTCAAAAAAAGTAACATTTAGAGTGTACTTAGTTATATAAGTGCTAAATGCTATTTCCTTTGTAATCCTAAAATTAATATTTGAATTGCCTATTGACTCATTGATATGTGCTTTATCCAGAGAATACTTTATTCATTTCAGACAGAAAAACATATTCTCTAATCATCTCCATTGCCCAGCTCACACTTCTGTGGCTGTGCATGTACAGGTCTCTTTGGCTGAGAATGCCCCTTTAGAGGCCTCACCACATGCAAATCCAAAACCACCCTCACTATAAGACTCAGGCCAATGGTCACCTCCTAATCCAAGCTATCCCTGACCAACCATAATGTGCTCTTCACCTGTTTGCCTCAATCCACAAAATTACTCACTTCTGCTTTTCTATAAGCCTACAATAATTCTGACTTACCTTTCTATTGATTTTACAAGTCTTTTCCCAGGGGAAAGACCTAACTTATAAAAGCATCAATATATAAGCTTCAAACATTTGCTGTAGGATTTGTCCTCTCAGAAT
The DNA here is from genome assembly GCF_000151885.1 of Dipodomys ordii. Classification (NCBI taxonomy): domain Eukaryota; kingdom Metazoa; phylum Chordata; class Mammalia; order Rodentia; family Heteromyidae; genus Dipodomys; species Dipodomys ordii. The sequence goes on from NW_012267224.1 coordinate 27,317,379, forward strand.
TGTATTTACAAATAGTCCCTAAATTGCATCTTCCAAAATGCATGCCAGTAATCCAGTTTAATGGCTTTCCCCTCAAACTATAAAGTAAGTCTTTTGCCTGGGAGTATAGATCAATGGGAGAGTATGTACATAGGTCATACTGGTCCATGTGTATGGACCCAGGTTCTGGGTTCAAATCCCAGCAGCAAAAACAAACAAAAAAATCAGCCCTCTGAATTTTAATGGATAACATTTGTTAGATTTCATTATGAACATTCATAAGACAGACTTTGTAAGTTAACTGAGTTACAAAGAAAAGCTTCTTGTGCTTTTAATTCCTATGTAATCCTGCAGCTTCTATACTCTGAAAATTATTAATACAGTAAAATATACCATTCAATACAAAAGTCAAATTGTATATACAAGAAGTACTAATAAAACAATGTAACTTGAGGTTCTGGATGGGGTTGGGTACAATGGGCAAGGGTAATGTTAGTTTGGTCAAGATGCATTATACTCATAAACTGACCTGTTGGATTGAAACCTCTTTGTACAACTACTTACATAAAAGACAAATAAAACTTAAAAGAAGTATATAGTGGGCGTAAAGTAAGGTAAAAATAAAAAACATTTAAAATTGGAGATTTCATAATATGGAGATCCTATAGTTGTTAGAAGGCAACTTTTCAGCATCGATGGCATTTCTTCAAAAGTTTTATACTTAAGTCAGCTATTTGGAATTCTCATTAGTGTACAGAATTCAGAGTAGCATGCGTGACTATGTAAACTTTGAAATCAGAGATCTAGGTCTTGAGTTAGAGTGGCTGCTTCACTGATTTAACCATTTAGACCCATGAGAAATTACCAAAATCCTGTGTTTTTCTTGTATGAGACATAGGGAAAGAACAAAGATACTTGTAAATATTTCAGAAAAAATAAGAATGAATCCATGTATTTTGAGGAAGTAGAGGTGTGACTGAAGTGATGGAATGACAGTCGAGTAGCAAAGCTAAGTGAGAGCTTAAGGCCTTGAGTTTAAGCCCCAGTACCACCCCTCCTCTCCCAAAAAAGAGGGAAAAAGAAAAAAATCATATATTTTGAAAACTCAACAAATTCAAGCAAGGTAAGCTATACCACCATGAATACTCTCAACCATCTGCACTAACAAGAGGGGGCTGCACAGTGAAACAGCCTTGCACATCATACTATGAACACTACAGAATGTTCCTATTTGCTTGCAGCCCAAAAATAAAAATTTATTTTATTACTCTAATTTTCATGTCTTGAAACAGGTATGTTTTTATTGCAAGCAATAATGGCTACTACAAACAACAAAATAATAAAATTATAAAATCAGTTTTTTTTAATCATATTTTGTTTCTTTTTTTTTTTTTGGTCGGTCGTGGGGCCTGAACTCTGGGCCTGGGCGCTGTCCCTCAGATCTTCAGCTCAAGGCTAACGCTCTACCACTTGAGTGTCAGCCCCATTTCCGGCTTTTTCTGCTTATGTGGTGCTGAGGAATTGAACCTGGGGCCTCATGCATGCAAGTCAAGCACTCTACCACTGAGCCATCTTCCCAGCCCCAATGTTTTGTTTCTTAATGCAGTGTCAGGAACTGTACTGAGGGTGGTGAGCATGTTAAGCAAGCATTCTAACACTGAACTATATCCCTAGCCTTATTGTTGTGTGTATGTGTATGTGCACACATGCACCCTCCTCCATACTAGGGCTTGAACTCAGGGCTTTGCACTTTTGCCTGGCTCTTTTGCTCAAGAATAGCATTCTACCAGCCACTCCTAAATTTTTCATATTACTGTTTTGTGTGTGTATATGCATGTGTGCATGTGTTTGTGTCTGTACATGTGTGCACGTCCTGGGGCTTTAACTCAAGAGTCTGGGCACTGTCTCTGAGCTTTTTTGCTCAAGACTAGTTCTCTATCACTTAAACCACAGCTCCACTTCTGACTTTTTGGAAGTTCATTGGAGATAACAGTCTCAAACTTTTCTGCCTGGGCTGCTTCCAACCACAATCCTCAAATCTCAGCTACCTGAGTAGTGAGATTACAGGACAAATTCTCAGCTGTCATATTACTATTTTAATTAACATAACTTTGAAAATGACAAAAGAAGTAAGACAAGTACCTTATCTGTCTGTCCTGAGTGAATGTAGTTACTGTGGCACTCTGGGTACTGTTCTGTGACATACTGGATGGAATCTGGACCATGCTTCCAGCGGCAGGCTGAGAAATCACCATAGTATTATATAGAGGAGCTGTAAGAGTACTCTGTGTCTGACTTGGAAGAGATGTTTGCTGACTGTGACCACTCAGTACGTTTTGTTGACTCTGCTATAAAAGAGATTTTACAGAGATTAACTGAACAAAGTTATTTGGAGACAATGCATCTGCCATTTACTATTTTAACAATAGCTGATATTAAAAGGGAAACAGGATAAATTACTCTGAGAAAGTCTAATCACAAAGGAACGACTTGTAGTAAATGGAAATGGTTAGGCTTGAATTCCCAGCCAGAAGGAAGGCAAGCTACGACTTTAAAAGAAACATGATCTTAATAGGGATGGTAGAAAATATACAGACAGAATTTCTGTTAAATACACAAAGTGATTGACTAATGATTAGTTTATTTTTGTATTTTCCATATAGAGTCACAAATATATCCTAATCACCAGGATTTTGATTGAACTGTCACTGTTCTACTCACAGTGTATTCTACCTATAGTAACATGATACCTGGCCAGACTCCTTTACAAATCAAAGCTTTTATTTTTGTTTGTATGTATGATGGTCCTGGGACTTGAACTCAGGGCTTGAGTGCTGTCACTGAGCTCTTGTGCTCAAGGCCTGTGCTCTATCACTTGAGCCATAGCAGTACAACCAGTTTATTTGATACTTAACTGGAGATAGGAATCTCAGTTTCCTGCCCAGGCTGGCTTTGAACCGCAATGCTCAGATCTCAGCCTCCTGAGTAGCTAGGATTACAGGCATGAACCATTGGCACTGGGCTGCAAATCAAAGCTTTTTAACACACACAAGTAATCTGAGTGACCAGAACCTGGTATCACTATTAGACTTAAACAGATTGTACAATTTTTTTTTGGGGGGGGGGTCTGGTCGTGGAGCCTGAACTCTGGGCCTGGGCGCTGTCCCTCAGCTCTTCAGCTCAAGGCTAGCGCTCTACCACTTGAACCACAGCACCACTTCCAGCTTTTTTCTTTTTGCTTATGTGGTGCTGAGGAATCGAACCCAAGGCCTTATGCATGCAAGGCATGCGCTCTACCACTGAGCCATCTTCCCAGCCTAGATTGTATAATTTTTAAATGTAAAATAGTTCACACTAATGGCAAAAAAATTTCAACTAATATTTTAATGATTACTCAATATTTCATGTTCTAATGATCAGACTTTAAGAGATGATACACAACAGAGCTATGTTAATAGCTCATTGTACTTGATCATATTACCTGAGTTGATGTACTTTGTAAAGTCTGTTGAATCATATGCTGACTTGTGCCAATGTGTCCAGCATTCATTCCACTTTGAATCTGGTTAGTAGGAACAACCTGGCTTTGCATATTTATAGGTGCAAGTTGCTGGACATTAGATGAATTTCCAGAAGAAAGTTGAACAGAACCAAAATTTAATCCAGGGTTTGATTGTTGCAAAAACATCTTTAAAAATAAAGATTACATTTAAATGAGATTTTTGGGTTCTTTTCATTCTTTTTTGTTTAACACTAGGGATGAACCCCTCAAGTATGCTAGGCAAGCACTCTACCCTAGGCTACATTTGTACCCCTAAATAGACATTAAAATGCAAGTAACAGGTATTAGTCGTTTTGAGCAATAAATAATTACTGAATAAAACATAAAACTTCCACTCATCCTAATCTTATCATGCTTTCAATTGTTAGAATATGTCTAACACACTCAAAGGGCTATGGACTGGCAGCTTTGTATCATCGGTATTTGTAATTTCAGACATTATATTATTTAGAAGTAGTTTCCACTTATTGTTTCCCTTTACCAAAATCCTAGTCTCCTAGTTGGTAAAGTAAGATGAACATGAACATTTTATTAACTTTTACTTATAAATTCTTTACTGTCTAGATTCAAGACTACTATAAAATAACTTTCAATATGATGAATTTGAACTACCTAAAATTTGGAAAACATGGAAAAATAAGGAGGCTACTGTCTTAGGAACAAGCATCTCTGGAGACTGAGTATACAGTATCATACTGAGTGGATAACCAATGGGTAGTGACTGAACAGTACTAGTAGAATGTATTTCTGGCACCTCACTTTTCACTAAGAAAAGTGCTTTTCATAGGAATGCAAAATATGTTCATAAGTAACAACTTACCTGCAGCCCTTGGCCATGGACCATTTGAAGTTGCTCTTGAATTTTCCTTAGTTCTTCTTGCTGCCGATGAATATTTGCCTCAATCATCCTGGTTCGTTGCTCCAACTGGTCCTTCAGATGTTGCATGGCTCCTAATTGAGCTGAAAACTGAAACTGAAGTACCACATGTGGAAAAAGCATACCATATTTTAGAATCAATTGCTCATCATAAATGTATAATGTGAAAAGTGAGCATAATGAGTTAAGAATATCATGCATCTTATTAATATATGGCATCTCTGCTCCTAATCTGCCCATCTTTCTCTGCTCTGTGACAGTGAAGCTGAACTTTAAAAATATTTTTTCCTTTGCCATGCATAGTCAGACCTGTCAGCAGATGGTACTGGAAACATGCTACAGAAGACACCTATCTTACTGATTCTGGTCCTTTCCTATGTTATAGCTGCCAGTGAGTGGCATTCCAGTGAGGTTCCTAAATACTTAGCAGGCAGCTTTTCAGCAAGTCTCAGTGATATCCTTTCCCAGGAAAGTCTGCCAGGTCCCTAGCAGGTAGCTTCCTTCCCTCCAGTCATCTTCTGTAGCACTTTAGTGATGTCCATTTTCCAATGGTGCTAGCCATTACCTGTGCACAATGACATATGAATCCAGGTGGCAAGAGATAGGAGATTCAGAAACATGAGAGAGAATCTTCCAAACTTGTCCCTTCTTTGAGTGCTCTTCTCATTTTTTTTTTTTTTTTTTTGCTGGTCCTGGGACATGAACTCAGGGCTTAGGCACTGTCCCTGAGCCTCTTTGAGTTCAAGGCTAGCACTCTTCCACTTGAGCCACAGCACCACTTTCAGCTTTTTCTGAGTGGTTTATTGGAGATAAAGAGTCTCACGGACTTTTCTGCCTGAGCTTTTGGAACCACAACACTCATATCTCAGCCTCCTGAGTAGCCAGGATTACAGGTATGGGCCACTAGTACCCAGCTCTTCTATTCTTATAGTGTTTAGTTTCTTTTAGATAGTGGTTAGCAACTTTTAATTTTATCCCTATACACATTTCTTGTACACTTTTGATTTCTGACTAGATCTTGACAGATTATAAGCACATCCTACAGTTAGAAAAGTTATACTGTGGCTGACCATTTAGTAAAACAAGTTACTTAATTTCTATTTATTGGTGGGTACTACTGAGGTTTGAACTCAGGGCCTGGCTCAGCTGAAGCTCTACTACTTGAGCTATGCCTCCATCTTAGCTTTCTGCTGGTTAATTGGAAGACTCTCCTGTACTTTTCTATCCAATCTGGTTTCAAGTTTTAATCCTCGAGATCTCAGCCTCCTGAGTAGTTAGAATTGCACGAGGTGGCCGGCTAAGTTACTTTATTTCCAACCCTCATTTCTACTCTACCCAGCCTGTGCCTGCAGTTAATTCTTATCAAACTGTCATCTTTAGTATACTCTCCAGAATATACTAAAGTATACTCTTCCAGAATTACCCAAAATTATCAAAATCTGACAAATAACTATTGTTGTCACTTATATTTTCAATTGATAATGTCCTTAGACACGTTTAAAACATGTTTTTAAAGACTAAGCAATTGTGAATGAATGGAATGCATATAATAATGCAGTTATTCAACTCTCAGAGTTTTTAACCTTACTTTTCTGTTTTATACCTGAGTATAAGCAACATTCTTTTCTACTGCTTATAATTTAGATACATTTGATGACCCCTCTGTTAAGTTTATACGGGTTCATTTAATTATTTTCATGAATATTCAGTACATATAACAGCCTAAGAGCTGGAAGAGTTCTATGTTATTGGAAATCTACCTTAAGACAGTCCAGTGAACTTCACCTTAAAGTGAGAAATGCTTCCACAACTTTTCAAAAGTATCTCCAAAAAAGTGTATATGCATAATAAAAAAGTTAATATGCATAATAGTTCTTTTTTGTTTGTTTGTACCACAGAAATAAAATACTATTTTTTCAAAAATCGTTTTCACTTTTGAAGTTGACAACAACCAGACCATATCATACGAGAAGAATTACAAACCTAGTACACCTCAATATTCCCATGTTTCTAGAATATTAGTCAAAATATATTTATATATGTCATGCAAATATAATTTATTACAAAGTTATTTGTAACTACAGATAAACATTCGTTGTCATCATTTTAAAGAATTTCTAAGCCGGATGCTGGTGGCTCATGCCTATAATCCTAGCAACTCAGGAGGACGAAATCTGGATGAAATCTGCCAGCCCAGTCCGAAAAGTTCATGAGACTCTAATCTCCAATTAACCACCAGAAACTGGAAGTGGCACTGTGGCTTAAAGTGGTACAGAAAAAACTCAACAACAGCACCAAGAGCCTGAGTTCAAGCTCCATGATAGAAAAAAAAAAAAAAAAAGAATTTCTACTAATGCAAAAAAGGAAAGCAGAGGGCTGGGAAGTTGGCTCAGTGGTAGAGCGCTTGCCTTGCATGCCTGAGGCCCTGGGTTCGATTCCTCAGCACCACATAAGCAAAAAGCAAAAAGCCGGAAGTGGCGCTGTGGCTCAAGGGGTGGAGCGCTAGCCTTGAGCTGAAAAGCTGAAGGACAGCGCCCAGGCCCAGAGTTCAGGCCCCACCACTGGATGCAAAAAAAAAGGAAAGCAGAAACAAACACAGAACATAGGACAAGAGAAAATAAAATCACAGAACAAAGAGGTGAAGTGTCTGGCTTTTTCACTATAAATGACATAATATATATTATTTAAAATGTTAAGAAATGCTTAATCAGTACCTGAAATTAAAGAGCAAGTTATGAGGAAAGTATTTCTAGATATTTACATAAACTTTTATAAACTCTTCAGAATAAATAAGATTTAAGGGCTTAATGCTGACTACAAATTATCCAAACTAGCTGGGTGCTGGTGGCTCATGTCTGTAATCCTAGCTATTCAGGAGGCTGAGATCTGTGGATCTCAGGTTCAAAGCCAACCCTGGCAGGAAAGTCCAGGAGACTCTTATCTCCAATTAACCACCAGAAAACTGGAAGTGGTGCTGTGGCTCAAGTGGCAGAATGCTCACCTTAAGTGAAAGAGCTGAGGGACAGCACCCAGGCCCAGTGTTTTGCTAGAAATCAGGATTTAATGTTAAACAAAACAGGCAAAAAAGTTTATTTTGTACTACTCAGTAGTATTTTTAATGTGTCTGAGACACTGAATGATTTATTCATCTCAAGAAGTTATGATCAAGAGAAACACAACAATGTTGTTAACAATCAATTGCTGTTAAGCAATGTTGTTAATTTTTGTATTTAGGCTTTCTCTGAGACTCATGCCAGGTAAACTTGTAGAAGCTTTTCCTCAACTTCCATAGGCTACATTAGGTTGCATGATGTACATAGGTTATATGACGTGGTATTCTAGTTATTTGTTGTTCCCTCTTAATGTAACAGCCTTTCAGTATAGAAATTATAAATACTATCAGTTCCTGAGATATCTGTTATATACAAGGAACTCAATAATATATGATTAATATATAGTTAATATGTAAACAAAGTTACTCCCTTCTTCCAATTACCACTGGAAGAACAAAATAAATAGTTACATCTTTAGTATCTTTATAACTATGTGCTTTTCAGTAAGAGAAGAGAATTTATGGCATATTAATAAGGAGGATAATGGATAATGTTCAAGATTATCATGACTACTGAAAGACCAGTACCTATAGACTCACCACTAAGGGCTAATGGTACCCCATAATCCTTATAACAAATGAAAATATACCTGCATTTATAAAATAAACTGCATCTATAAACATACACATTCATATTAGCTTAAAAGCAATTTATCACTTGTAAATGCTCATCTAAAACAAAAATACCTGGGACATGCCTTGTGGAATTGGTAAATTTGCAGGTTGAGACATCACTGGCTGTGTTATTGATGGACCAACAGACTGAGAGTTTATGGACTAGAAGTAAAATAAATCATAATAGTTAGATGATACTCATTCCTATATATAAATAGTTTAACCAGAAATATCATGGTATATTTACCACTGAATTTAATTTGATTTACATTTTGGTTAGTTGTATCCAAGTATGACTCCCTTTACACACTAGAAAAGTAAGCTATTTATCTATTTGTCTGTCTGTCTGTCTGTCTATTTATTTTGTGGTACTGACAATGAAACCCAGGAACTAGTGAATGCTAGGCAAACACTCTACCATGGGCTGTATCTCAGCTCCTCTACTACCCTGTTTCTTCTAAGCACTTCGCAGATACCCTACATATGTGTTCAATAGAAGTTGGCTGGACTGAACTGGTATTGAGTGGATTAACTGGCATCTGAAGATAAGATATATGATGGCTCTCAATGATCAGCTTTTCAGAACTGAAAAAGGCTGATATAATCTTAATGACTTACATGTATGAGAGCAAAATTCAGAAAGATCACAGAAAACAGAAAGGGGAAAATATATCAATAAATTTCTGAAAATTTAGGAAAATTTTCCCTTTTTAATAATTTTTATTCCAAATTAAAGAGCTTACCTGACTACTAAATGATGATCTTCGTTGGGCCATCTTTTCATGAGCTGGTAAATGCTGTCTGGGAGGAGTGCTAGTATCTGTTGGGATCTTTGTTGGTGTTGCTAAAGTTAGTTAACAAACCGTAACAGCATTAGTACTTACAAATACAATTATCAAATAGTAATCTTACAATATACTTCAGTGAATAAAAAATTTTTTGAGTTAGTTTCCAAAATTTTTTGTTAGTGTTCAAATCATTCAATAAAATGAAGCCTATGACTATAAGACTCATTTTAACATTTATTTTTTGCTCATTTGGAGGCTTGAATTTAGGTCCTTGTACTTGCTCAGGATTTTTGTTCCTGGCTGGTGGTGCTCTATCACTTGAGGCAAGCCCCCAGCATGGCCTTTGGCTGATTAATTGGAGATGAAATCTTGTAGACTTTGTTTGGCTAGCTTTTACACTTTGAACCTTCAGGTTGTAGCCTTCTGAGTCACTAATATTACTGATGTTAGCTGCTGATACCTGGTTAAATATTTTTCTTAAGGACAAACTTAAGGAAACTTTGAATATGAAAATAGTTACTATAGTCATTCCCCCAATATCCACAAAAGACTTTTTCTAGTACCATTATAGTCACCAAAAATCCATGGATGCTGAAGTCTCTTATATAAAATCGTGCAGTAGCCAGGCCTGTAATTCTAGCTACTCAGAGGCTGAGATCTGAGGATCACGGATCAAAGCCAGCCTGGGCAGGAAAGTCCCTGAGACTCTTATCTCCAATAAAACATTGAGAAAACTGGAAGTGGTGCTGTGGTAGAGCACTAGCCTTGAGCTGAAGAGCTGAGGGACAGAGCCCAGGCCCAGAGTTCAAGCCCCATGACCAACCAGAAAAAAAACCCAAATGGTGCACTGTTTGCATACATCCTATGCACATCTTGCCATTAATAAGCTATATCTAGACTTTTTATGCTACTTAATATAGTATAAACAGTACATAAATAGTTGCTTAACCATTATGTTTAGGAAATAGTGACAAGAAAACAGTTTGTATTTGGTCAGTATAGATATGACCTTTTTCCTTTGGAACATTTTCTATCAAACTATTGATAGAATTCATAGATATAAAACTACAGCGATGAAGGAACACTTGTAATTTAAAGATAATTATGCAAGTCTTTCTAAAGATAGTAAAAACAACTTTCAAAGAACAATACTTACTGGCTTTATAGTAAAAAAGTAGAGTAAATTGTCCTGCTTTTTTTTTGAGTGATGATGAAAATGTTAACAAATGACATTACTCCCTACATATTTTATCATAATTTTTTGCTATAGCAATTTGTCTTTTACTCATTGGAAAGATTAATATGTCCTTCAAATGTAAAAACCTGTAAAGAAGTATTTGATTTAAAAAATGCTGATATTTGTAACACAAGCAATTTAGATGCACCCTCATTAATGAAGTCTACTTTCAAGCTACAATACTCACAGGAAGGGTCTGATACTGCTGTATGAGATGATTTTCTTGAACTCCGGGAGGAGGCAGAAGGGGTTGGGCTGTGATCAAACCTTTCCAGTGCTTCCTTGAGACTAACTGTGTTTATGCGATTATCAGACCCAGAATCTTGGCTCTAAAAGGACAGAGAAAAATAATGGTTTTCTTTGTGGTTCAGTTCACAGATCTCAAATTAGCAAGACTGTTCTCAGTGAAATAAAAATTTAAATTTTACCTATAGCAAAGTGAGCATGAAGATATTAGATAAAGGAATGGAAGTTATTTTTATAGTGCAAAAAATAAAAATTTTGGGTTCATTTATGGAAAAGATGGGCTATCTTACATCATATACAGCGAAATAAAATGGATCAAAGACCTAACTATTAAGCACTAAAACAGTAAAAGTCTTAAAGAAGATATATAAATAGCCAGTAAGCACTTGAGAAGGAACCTAACCTCACTATCCAGAGAAATGCAAATTAAAACTACAATAAGATACTATATCATGTTTATTAGAATGAGAAAATAAACAGTATTGGTAAGTATAGAAATTAGACCTCTTGTTGCTTGATGATGGAAATGTCAAAATGGTGTAGCCCTGTGGAAGACAGTATGGCAGTTCCTCCCCAAATACAGAACTTGCATATAATCAGGATTCTTAGTATAAACTCAAAAGAAAGTAGGGACTCAGACAGACATTTCTATATCCGTATGTATAGAGGCATTACTCAAAAAAACAGAAAGGTAAATCTAAATATCCACTGACTGATGAATAAACAGGCAAAACAGTGCACATGCACACACACAGAAGAAATATTAAAACACTACAGGGACCTTAAAATACAAGGGAATCCTGATATATGCTACATTGGCATGGTAAAATCATACCAACAGAAATAAGCCAGTCATAAAAAGACACTGAATTTTTCTAATTAAAAAAATAAAAGGGGGTGGGGGGAGGGTGGGTAGGAGATGGGAAGGGATGGGAAGGGGAAGCAAAGGAGAAGGCAACAATGCTTGATAAGAAATGTACTCATTATCTTGCCCATGTAATTGTAACCCCTATGTACAGTATTTTCACAATAAATAAATAAATAGATAAATAAATAAAAGTAAAATGGTAGTTGCCAAGAGGTGAGGGGAAAGGGAAATGTGGAGTTGTTTAATGGAGTAGGAAGTTGTTTGGAAATATGAAAATGTTCTGGGCATAGATGGTGGTAATAGCTGTACAACAGGGAAAATGTACTTAGTGATTCTGAAGTATACCCTTAGAATTGGTAAAATAGTACTCTTCACATTAAAGAAAAAAGGAAGGCTGGGAATGTGGCTCAGTGGTAGAGTGCTCGCTTAGCATGCATCAAGTCCTGGGTTCAATTCTTCAGTACACATAAAAAGAAAAAGCTGGAAGTGGCACTGTAGCTCAAGTGGTAGAGTGCTAGCCTTGAGCAAAAAGAAGCTCAGGGACATGGCTCAGGCCCTAAGCTCAAGCCACAGGACTGGTCAAAAAAAAAAAAAGGGAAAACAAAATACAGATGGCACTTTAGTTTATATACAAAGTACCTTATGCATCTTTGGGGCTTAACATTTTATGGCTGAAATTCTATACTCCAATTCCGACCTTTCTCTAGAATTTCAGTAAGTGGATAAAACATCCAATATCCTATCCTAGTATGTCAGCCTCCTAAGAATTCATTATCAATTATGTTTTCCTTAACTTTACCTGAGTCATTCAACCTCTGCTTTGTCATCAACAAATACTGCAACACCTCTATGAGTATCAACTCAAAAGCCACTATAACCATACTTCTCTATTTTCTACCTCTTCGACCTCAAGGGTCCCTGCAGAAGTAACTACAGTCAACTTAAAAGTGATGACCAACTTCAAATGGACATTCAGTTCTAGGCAGCAATATTGTTAAGTGTTTGTGGAAGACTCACTTTTCTATTCTTCACAAGTAGTCAATGCCTTTGCACTGTTCTTAAACCTGTTTCCCTCTCTCAAGTGACTGCCTGGCCTTATGTAGAAGTTCCGGCCTGACTTATTTTCAAAAGATCTAACCTTATCTGCTAATATTGCATGTTTAATAGTATATCTACTTTTTCTTCTACAAGAAGAGTCATGTATTCCATTAAAGGCTCTCCGTGTGTAGCATTGAACAAGAAACAAATAACCTATTCTTACTTCAGAGATGCTACATAAAAAGGAACAATGTATACACACATACACACAAACAAGATGATTTCAGATATACTCAAGCAACAAGGGAAAAAAAGGACTGTTAATGTCATATTGAGTGGTCTTCTCCAGCCTAATTACCCTCTGTTCTTCATCTTTTCTAATTTGCCTTTACTTCCCACTGTTCTTATCTGCCTTCAGTATCCATAAATATAACAAACTACTCCATCTTCTCCACCTCAGCTTTGAATATTCCTTTACCGGCCTGCTCTAACAAAAGTGCAGATTTCACTGGAGGATTTTACTTTCCTTGTAGGTCTTTTCAGTGATCACGGTTTCCTCTCAAACCACGAAGTTTCAACCACAGTTCTATAGATAGAAGAGCAGTCCTACTAGTGATTCCCTGTGTTCCTTCCCTAAACTCAGTCCTGAAACTCAAATGACCACACTATGGAGCACTACCCTTGTTGCAGTCACATACTGAACTTGTAGTCACTTCAGAGAAAGTACCTGAACTAAATTTTAGCTCCTGGCTCAGTATTTTCCATATTAACTCTTTATCCCAAAATTATCTAGCACATATTCAATACTATGAACTCTCTCTTCTTTGGTGTTTTTTCCCCCTTCAAGATTTGACTCTACTAGCCCTCAGTCACTAATTCATAACTGTACCTAAGAGTTGCTACTAACAAGGAAAAAACCCTCCGTACTATTGATGTCAAACATCCTATTTTCTGAACTTCCACTTCCCACATGTCCTTCATGCTAGTTAAACCAATTTTTTTTTACCTGTACTGCACAGCTAAGTAGGGCTGAAGAAATACAACATGGTGACTGTTCCTCCTTCAAATTAATGATCAAGAACACTCAAGTGGGCACTTAATTCTGTCTGATTGCTCAGAACATTTACTTTTCAATCAATAAATTTATTTTTATTACCAATGTAATATGACAGGAACAGAAGATTACAATAGTTTCTTTCTATTTATTTTGATTTTGTATAGTGTACACAGGATGACACATGTATAACCTTAGTTATAGTCTTGCTGTTTTATAAATATTCTCTTATACAACCATTTAATACTTTTGTCTGTTTTCTCAATCCTCTAAAAGCTTCTCTCCCAATAATGGCTGCTATTTCACTGAGAATACTGCTGGCAAGCTCCCTCTCCCATATCTGCCTAACTGCCAGCTGAGTATAACCAGCACTAAGTTAATGCCAAGAAGTGTGACAGGGTGACAGGTTCTCAGGAGTTGAAAATATATGCCTTCTGGGCTGGTGGCTCAGTGGTAGATTACTTGCCTCACATCCATGAGGCCCTGGGTTTGATTCCTCAGTACCACATAAATAGAAAAAGCCAGAAGTGGCACTGTGGCTCAAGTGGTAGAGTGCTAGCCTTGAACTGAAGAGCTCAGGGACAGTGGCTAGGCCTAGAGTTCAAGCCCCATGACCAACAAAAAAAAAAAGAAAAAAAAAGAAATTATATGCCTTGTTACAATCATTTACCATAAATGTAAACTGAATAAAGAGGAGAAAAGATACAAAGTAATACTGACTGTGAAAATATAATACAAGCATACAGAATAAATCACATTTCATAAATCATATAAAGTATCTAACCAGGGACTAATACTTCTTGGTCAATTAATGACAGTTTTAATATGAGATCCACTATGTCTCTCGCCTAATTACTGCTAAATGGCAGGAACTTCAATTCTTTTAGAAGCAAATGAGATTTTAAAATATTAAAAATGAAAGTAAATAGCAAAGTTTAATCATCTCCCATCACAACTGAGGAAGTGAACTATTTGAAATATAACTTTCCCATGAGTTTGTTCTTCATTAGGAAGAAAGTTAAGAATTGAATACATTTTTAAAGATTACAAGAAACATACTTTGTCAGCAGCTGTCTCAGGAAGAGACTCTTCAATGCCAAGCTCTCGTCGTCTTTCAGCCCTAACTTCTGCATAACTACAAATGGAAAGAATTAGACTTTAGTGACTGGCCAGGCCCTGAATTCAAGCTCCACAACTGACAAAAAATGAAATTAAAATAAAAATACTGCAGAAATGCAACCATTCAGTGTTTGTTTTGGGTCTCACTTGTTCATCACTAATTCTGGACTTATTTTCTATGTGCTACACAAAGCTATTATATATGTATATATATATATGATGCACATATATATATAAACACATACACATATATAGTGTGTACTGGTTTAATTCATTTTGCATTGTCATTTGCATTTTTGTATAAATGTTTAAAACTATAAAGTACATAAAAAAGGAGTACTATGTTTATCTACTCCAGTTCCCTTTGCAAGGCTGACTTTGTTATATAAATGACAATATAATTTGTTATAAAACATAAAACTAAAACTCATGTAGAGCATTATATACCACTTACTATCTATATGTCTCTATACAATGCCTGTAAGTAAATTTAAGGAATTATTTAATGAATATATACAAAATTGGAAAGAGATCACTTTGTCAATTAACAAGTCATGCATAAAAATTACATTATTAGTTGTTACTGAGATTCAGAAATTTTCTACAAGAATTATTACCTTACTACGGTGTGAGTACAAACAATAAATTCTGGTCTTGAATTCCACTGGTGGTAAGTGATATAATAATGAGTTTGAAGCCAAATCCACTGTTGCCCTTTGGTCAGAAACCTATAATAACAGGACTTGCCTTTCCCATATTGCATTACTAAGTAGAAAAGAAAGAAATTTTAATATGAATGTGTATTTTTAACCAAAAGCGATCATTTATATTCAAGTCATATACAGTTTATAGTTATTTTTCTAGCTTTCTAAAAAAACATATACACTATCAATTGCAAAAAAAATACTGTCTTTAAACAATCTGCTTTGGTTTTGAGACAAGACAACTATATAGCCCAGGTTTGAATCGCACTCACTAGGTAGCCTGGTTGGGGCCTTGATTTTTACTACTTCCTCAAGCCTCCTGAGAGCTGAGATTTACAGACATGAAACATCACACCTGACAAGAAAATGCTATTCTTTAAGATAAGATCTCAAGCAATTAGGATGTCTTTCTAGTCCAACTTTCTTCTAGTTTAACTTTCCAGTCCATTATTGCTGATTTACACACTTTCTTTTTTTTTTTTTTAACTGCATTTTTTTGGACTTTTCTTTTTTGGTACTGGGGATAGAACCCAGGACACTGCACTTGCTAGGCAAGCGCTTTGCCACTGAGCTACATCCCAGCCCTGATTTACACACTTTCTATATACCATTATGTTCCACATACTCAAAGATTCAAACTGTTGACATCCTCTTGCCTAGATACAGTGAGGGCAGTAACAATAAATTTATATTAAGCCTGAGTATTTCTGCCACAGATATTGTCAGGTATAGTATCATTGAAGAATTTCACCTTAAACTCAAATCCAAAATCAAAATTTTACTCCTTGAAGTAACTGTTAAGTGCAGTATTTCCCAAAGCATATTCTGTACATTTTAAAATCTGACAACTTTTATCAAATTATTAAGCAAAAGTATGAGTCTTGTGGTACTTTGGGAAACTTTTTATATTTTTGAAATGCACTAAAAGATGTTGCTTTACATGTATGGTTAACCAATCTACTAGGACTCAGAGATACAGTTTAAGTTAAACTTATTTCTACTTCACACATTCTAAAAATAATTATAAATCCATTTTTAAAAACCACCTTTCATTAAACAACATTTCTATTGATAGAATTTCAAATAGTTATCATCACTAGAAATACTAAAATCTACTTACAGTGCTCGTGACATTTGGCCAGATTTTCTAGGTCATCCACATGATAGTAATCGTAGCCTGATGTCCCCAAAACTTCAAATGGCAAATATCCTATTATTGGTGGTGCCCTAATAAAACAATATTATTATTTTTCCATCAAAAAGCTCCAACTAGACATCACATGGGGGAAAGGAGGGCTTTATTTTAAGATGGGTTAAAAATCCTTTTTAAAAAAGTTTGTCTTTAAGATCAATGTCAAAAATTATATGGCTAAGCCAGGTGCCAGTGGCTCATGCCTGTAATCCTAGCTACTCAGGAGGCTGAGATCTGAGGATCACGGTTCAAAGCCAGCCCGGGCAGGTAAGTTCGTGAGACTCTTATCTCCAATAAACCGCTAGAAAACCGGAAGTGATGCTGTGGCTCAAGCGGTAGAGGGCTTGCCTTGAGCTGAAGAGCATAAGGACAGCGCCCAAGCCCAGAGTTCAAGCCCCTCGACAAAAAAAAAAAAATATATATATATATATATATGTTTAATATGGCTATTTTTAAATGAAATTAATAATGAAGTTACCTGTGATCTAGAAAAAGAAATTTCCATTCTAAACTATGTCTAGATGTAAACTCTTCATTGGGTTCTTCAACAGTACACATTTCCTACAAGTAAATTAACAAAATTTAGAAGTATTCTCATGTCATTAGAAAAATCCTAAATATTATTAAGACATAAAGTTATTATTAATTAACTTTTACCTAAATGAGTTTTAGACACTTCAATTTTCTAGTAGTAAAAATATAGCAAGTTAGGAATACAACTCAGTAGTAAAGGGCTAGCCTAGCATATAAAAGTCCTGTGGCATTTGATCTCACATCCTGTGAAAAACTGAAAATAAGACTTTAAAATGTAGCAACAAATAATAATCAAGATGCAAATTTCAGGAAGAGTACTTCTCATTATACGCATTTCCCATTACTCATATGTAATCTTCAATCAGACTCTGAAATTGGACCTTTTCCTGTTTCTGCCTGTTTCCAAACATCTCAAATTTAATATATCAAAAATTAAACCAATTACCTCAAAGCTAATTACGTCATTTCCTATCTCATCAATGGCCACATTCTTGCATAGTGGCAGAGTTCAAAATCTAATAGTCATAACATACTCTTCAATTTTACCCTTCATCATCACATGGATAATACAAAATCCTTTCAATTTTACCTTCTAGGTATTTTTCCCCTCAGTCCTGGGGCTTGAACTCAGAGCCTGGTCTATTCCTGAATCTCTCTGTTCACAAGGCTAGCTACTCTACCACTTAAGCCACAGTGCCACTCCCAGTCTTTTCTGAGTAGTCTTTTTGGAGATAATAGTCTTACAGACTTTCCTGCCTGGGCTGGTTCTGAACTGTAACCCTCAGATCTCAGCCTCCTGAGTAATTAGGATCACAGGTGTGGAGCAACCAATGCCAGCTCAGCTCCTAGATATTAAATCTACTCTAGCATTCATCTTCAATGGCTTAAACAGACCCTATCATTGATGCACCTCATTGGACAGCATCTTACCTACCAGTCTCTGTTCTTCAGTTTGTTTTCTACTGAGGGCTCTTAATTATATTACTAAGGCTCAAATTCAATTATGTAATGTCCCTTTCCTCATTCTGAAATTGCTTCAATAGGGGGAATAAAAAACAAGTTTCATTTCTAGCTACCTCACTTTCCCCCTCCTTTTCTCCATACATGAACCCTAGACTCTGATCACATTAAATGATATATTACATTCAATTTAACACACCATTTTGTCTGTCCTAAGATGACCTTCTGCCATACAATGTAATAATTACGAACTGGAGCTTTGAAAGAAAAAGAATTAGAATCAAGTCCCAGTTCTTATTAGTTAAGAGATCAGATTTTTGACAAATAACTTCCCTGAGTCAGTTTTCTTATGTACAGAATCATGAAGTATATAGAAAGCAATAAGCACTCAAATGTTAGTCACTGCGATTATTTCCTAATTCAAAATAAGTAGAGTAAGACTGGAAAACTCATAACAGCCAACAACAGTATTTCTGTCTTATTCCATAGTATCTCACAATTTTTTAATTTTAATTTTTAAGTGCCAGTTCTGGGGCTTGAATTCAGGGCCTGGGCACTTATCACTGAGTTTTTGTGCTCCAAGCTAGAACTCTATCACTTGAGCCATCACGCTACTTCCAGCTTTTTTCATGTTTAATTGGAGATAGGAGTCTTACAGACTTTTCTGCCCAGGCTGGCTTTGAACTGCAATCCTCAGATCTCAGCCTCCTGAGTAGCTAGGATTACAGGTGTTAGTCACCAGCACCCAGCTGGTATCTTACAAATTTTAAATCTTAGCCTGGCTTCTTGTCAGTTCTATTGGTTTAACTATTTGACTTTTCTATTTTCCTACTAACCATGTATTTGTTGAGACCAGGAAATGGATGATTTCAAACTTAAAAGATAAATACAGCAAGAGCCATTTGTTCATTTCAAAAACAATCTTTTGAAAACAACCTAATTTTCAGTTATTGGTGGTGGGGCTTGAGCTCAGGGCCTTGGTGTTGTCCCCAAATTCTTTCTCTGAAAACTAGCACTTTAAGCCACAGCTCCACTTGCAGTTTTGTGGGGTTAATTGGAGATAAGAGTCTCAGGGGTTTTGCTGCTCCAGCTGGCTGTGAACCATGATCCTCAGATTTCATCCCCTTGAGTAATTAGGATTATAGGTGTGAGACACTAGTGCCCGGCTGACCTTTACTTTTAATGTAGATACTGAACTATTCATGCAAATGATTCTTACGAGTTTGCATAAAAATAGAGCATTAGTAATATTAATCATTTTCACTGGTTAACTGCAAAAACTAAAAGCTCAAGTTATACAAGTTAGTACTTTTCTAAGTGTTGCAAAAAATATTGTGGTCATGAATATATAATGACTTGGAGCCAGTGCTTCTGCAATGTTTGCAGGAACTTCCAGTCATTTTGGAGATAATAAAACAGTACACAAAGACAATTCTCACACTCTGTATTGAAGTCCTCCCTGAGCAATTAAACATACCTTGATGAACTGAGGTGTAGCTAACCTGACAGTAGCTACAAAACAAACTCTCTCTTCATAAGAAGGCCTATGTGTGCGTTGTATAGTTCCTTCAAAACCATTGTGTGCTGAAGTGGATACTAAAACAATAAGGAAATAAGTATCAGTTAATCCAGTAAAATCTACTTGTCATCAATATTTAAATATATATGTCTAAAAGCTTAGAAAAATACCATGTTAAAATACATCGTAAAAGAAGCATTTTAACTCACCACTGTTTAAAGATTTGAAATTTCCTATGAATCTCACATATTCATAAGTAGATGGTTCCTTTGGGTCTATTGTTCCTCGAAGCATATGACAACAGAATTCTAACTGATTTTTTGCTGAAATAAGTGATAAAAAGTTGGATAAGTTCACAATTATTTTTTCCAGTAGACATCCTACATGACATTTATTTAGTCCATAAAAGCAGAATACCTATAGATGACCCCACCTAGTATAAGTATTTTCCACTGTTGCTCCTTTTCTCTGTAGTCCCTTTTCTCAATTTTCACTCTAATTCCAAATACACATTTTGCTTTTTATTCTCAAGCTAATGTTTCCATGTCTACCTTGAACAATCTTTCCTATTATCTGTCAAAGCATGACCCAAATCTTCCTTCTAAGTATCAGATTTGAGTGGTCTATTGATCAATGTTATACAAACTTGATTTTCCTGGCCTCTATTTTCAGCTCACTCTGAAAAGCTATATATCCATTTTTATCAAAGACATACATACAAACTTATATATTTATATGTACATGTATAAGCACATTTCTCAATTCTTAGTATATATAGAATTTGGAAATATAAAGAACTTCTAAGGTGAACTGATCTGTACCATGAATCTAAAGGAATGTCTAAACACACTATAATATTTTGTTTCTTGTTGGCTAGGACTATATTTTATTCTTCTTAGCACTTTTTATGATGTACCACATTAGATACATCCAGCAAAGATTATATTATAAAGTTAACTATTTTTCTTTTAAAAATCATTTTAAGCTGGGTGTCAGTGGCTCACATCTATAATCTTACTCAGCCTGAGCTCTGAGAAATCATGGTTCAAAGCCAGCATGGGCAGGAAAACCCGTGAGACTCTTATCTCCAATTAGTTAGCAAAAAAGCTGGAAGTGGAGCTATGACTCAAGGGTGCGAATCTTGAGCTAAAGAGCTCAGGGACAGAGCCTAGGTCCTGAGTTCAAGCCTTAGGATTGGCATCAAAATAATAACGAAAATAATAATTTAAAAAGAACAGAGTTCATTTCCACAGTTGGGTTAACAATAAGGAAAATGAGAACACCAAATTTTCTCTCATAAAATAGAGTTGAGATTTTATTTAAAAATTTAAAATACATCACTGGGCTCTTTTTATGAAACTAGTTAATAGTATGCATAAAAATACTGTATCTTAAAATATCTATGTTTTCCATAAACTTGAAAAAGGATAATGGTACAAAATATGACACTTGAATTTTTGGTTACTTACATTTTAAGTACTCAGGAGTCAATGAGTCACTCTCCAGCAGGTGGGTAGAGAGCATTTTATAAACCTCTGAATGCTCCCCCTCGGGGATAAAGTTAAATAGACTCTGATCCACAAGGTCAGACTGAAAGGAAATTTGTAGTTCATTATTCAAGAGGCATTTATTTTCAAAGTACATAATCATTACTAAAAGACATGTGATTAACTTTCAGTTATTTTTGAAAACCAATAAATGGGACGTTACAAACTACATCTTAACAAAACAAGATTGATGGCTGGGGTTGTGTGTACACTAAGTCAACACAAGACCCCGAGTTCCCTCCAAAAGACTGATACACAGTTACACTAAATTTGAATACTATAAAATATAAAAGGGCTTAGAGTTAAAATATTTTTTTTTCTACAGAGACACAGCCCTATCATTGTTACATAACTGTCCTATAAATGACTCAAAGAATCACGGACATGCTTAATAAGGTGATTTGACTTGGCTATCATTTCAATGGTCCACTGCGTCCTTTTGTTTTTATCCAATTTTCCCAGGCATTTAAACTATATCTCACTGTCAAAAAGCCTTCTCTCAAAAGGTTAAACATGAAAATGGCAATTCCTATCCTTAAGTAACAATGACAGTAAGATTCCAGCAAATTCACAACTCTATGCAGTCCAGTCTACTCTACTGGACTTTTCTTACATCTCCAAATTGCTCTGTGGAATCCTAAAATCTCAAAAGCAGTGGAGGCAAGGGTGAGAGAAAGACAAAGGAAGTGAAAAGAAGCTGTGAAGGTCAAACTGCATTCAACTAAACCAGTTCCATCTTCATTTTGTAAAGACTGGTGGCTCACCCCTGCAATCCTAGCTACTCAGCAGGCTGAGATCTGAGGATTGAGGTTCAGAGCTAGCCCAGGCAGGAAAGACCCTGAGACTCTGACCTCCAATTAACCACCAAAAAAGTCAGAACTGTAGCTGTGGCTCAAGTGGAAGAGCATGTTACCCTTGAGGATAAAAGCTCAGGGACAGTGTCCAGACTGAGTTCAAGCCCCAGGACTGGTACCAAAAAAACCCCGAACCAAACCAAAGCAAAAAACAAAAAAAATCCATCACCACCACCACCACCACCACCCAACTCCCCCCCCCACACAAACACACACACACACACACACACACACACACACACACACACAAGAAAAACAGACAGCACTGGTGGTTCACATCTATAATGCTAACTACTCAGGAGGCTGAGTGAGATCTTAAATCACAGTTCTAAGCCAGCCTGGGCAAGAAAGTCTGTGAGACTCTTATTTCCAATTAACCACAAGAAAACTGAAGTGACACATCGGCTTAAAGTGGTCAAGACCACTAGCTTTGGAGTGCAAAACCTTAGGGAGCGTCCAGGCTCTGAGTACAAGTCCCATGACCAATCAAAAAAAATTGCTTGAAGAGTTCCACTGGTTAGAAACAAAAATAACAGGAATAAAACAGACACAGGAGATGATAGGAAGTGAGAAAGGATGCCGTACTATTCACTGAACAAATATAAGCCGTACATACAATCACAGTCTTCTGTCTGTCTTTTGTCTAGCCCTCAAAGTGCACCTTAGAAAGTGGAATGACTTTCTACCATCTTCACATAACTTTATCTCTCATCTTTCAAAGACCAGTTCAAATTATTTTCTTTATAACACCAAAACTGAATTATTTCCTCCAAACTATTTGCTTTATAACACCAAAATTCAATTATTTTCTTCAAATTATTTCCTTCATAACACCAAAATTCATGATAAAAATAAAATTCCTTCAGTACTTATTACTCATATCACTCATGCCACATTAAAAGGCACTTATTATTTTAACATCTATGTCCTCTTGTCCCTTCCAACTAAAGCACATCTGACCAGCCCTTCACATATAATAATTAGTATAGCAAATAATTTTAGACCCACAAGTTGACACTGGTTCGAAGGGTTGCCACACCAATATCTATATACATACATTTATAGACATATACACACGCACACAAACACATACATAAATTTAGCAATTCTTGTAGAAGACTGAAGAGACACCAAAACTCAAAGGGTGAACTGAAATGATGAAATAAAATTTCAAGCATGAATAGAAATGATTGAAAACTGTCTTTCACTGACAATGAAGTAC
The DNA here is from genome assembly GCF_000151885.1 of Dipodomys ordii. Lineage (NCBI taxonomy): Eukaryota > Metazoa > Chordata > Mammalia > Rodentia > Heteromyidae > Dipodomys > Dipodomys ordii. The sequence continues at coordinate 27,340,406 of NW_012267224.1, forward strand.
CAAAATACAGGAATTGATGGAAATGCAAAGAGTAGTCTGGATAAAAACCAATAATAACTAAAATTTTCATTTCAAGAATGATTATAGTTTCTTATGTTATTTATTCTTTTCTTTTTTTTTGTCAGTTGTGGGGCTTGAACTCTGGGCTGGGGCACTTTCCTTGCACTCTTCAGCTCAAGGCTAGTGCTCTATTGCTTGAGCCACAGAGCCACTGCCGGTTTTCTAGTGGTTTGCTGGAGATAAGAGTCTCACCGACTTTGCTGCCTGGGCTGGCTTTGAACAGCGATGTTAAGATCTCAGCCTCCTGAATAGCTAGGATTACAGGCATGAGCCACCGGTGCCCAGCTGTTATTTATTCTTATTAGGAATTTCTTTTACTATTTCACTGAGAGTCATGATTCAGCCTATATCACTCTTGCTTTTCTATTTACAAATTTATTGGATTTCCTATTCATAGAAAAGGACCTGAATGGCTACTGTCTAAGTTCTTCTCCAAATTCTAGTTCTTTGCCTTTCATGATGAGCATCAACTTTTCCACTGACCACTATATCTATTGTGAGGTTAATGACATGATGTTATAACACTTAGTACCCAAACACAATTCAAGATTCTAACAGAAGGAAATAGTAGCTATCTCGGTTTTTCTCCCATCATTTTCATGAAAAAGAAATGAAAGCTAGAAAGAGGAGAATGATAAAAGTGTGACATTGATTAAGTTGCACTATACTTAAAAACTTACATGTTGAATTGAAACCCCTTTACAACTGCTTACAAATAAGATTATAATAATAAAAATGAAAGCAAAATATATTTTGCATATTACTTTTCTTGGGGTAGTACTGGGTTCCATTTCATGGTTGTGTGCTTACTAGGCAGGTGCTCTACCACTGAGCCACACTCCAGCCTTTTCTTGCACTAATTATTTTTAAGATAGAGTCTTGCTTCCTGCCTGGGCATGTGCCTATAGTATGTCTATTTTTAGACATCCTGCAATAGCTGGGATGATCCATCTTCTTGATGTTGAGATGGAGTCTTGTGGACTTTTCTGGAGCTGGGCTGGCCTGGAATGGAGATCCTCCTGAACTCAGCCTTGCCATTCAGTTGTGCAGATAGGTATGTGGCATTGCACTCAGCTATTGGTTGAAAAGGGTCTCATGTGTATGCCTAGGCTAGCCTCAAACTATGATCCTTTCTATCTCAGCCTCCTATATAGCTAGGATTATAGGTGTGAGCCACTTGCACCTCGCTTTGGAAATAATGTATCTTTAAACAACTGTAAAATTCTTCATTTACAGGCAGTAGGGACAAAAATTCTGACTTACCCATCCAAACTGGCCTTCATTATCATATGACAACTCAAAATTTTAAGTCATATTTTTGCATACCATTTTTTCACTATTTGAACCCACTGAAAAAGAAAGCTCCTAGAAAAGCAGTTATTTTCTCTGTGACCCCCCCCCCAAAAAATGGTAAATAACTTACTGCTCATCTTTCAGCAAGAAATTGCCCTTTTAGAGTTTGTCCTTTTAAGTATAGTGTTGCTTTTTCTTATAAGATACAAAGTGCTAGAGTAACTACTTTTTAGGTTTTTTGTTTTGTTTTTGTCAGTACTGCTTTTTAGGTTTTTTGTTTTGCCTTGTTTTTGTAAATATTGGGGCTTAAACTTGGTCCCTTGAGCCCTCATTCAGTTTTTGATTCACATGAGCTCATTCACTTGAGCCATGCCTCAATTTACAGCTTTTTCTGGTTAATTAGAAATAATTCCCTTAGGTTCAAAGCCAGGAACTGGCTTTGAAGCTCAATCCTAAGACCTCAACCTACTAAATAGCTAGAATTATAGGTGTCAGCCACCAGTGCAGGCTTTTTTTTTCAATATTGTAAAAAATATTCACAAAGCAGTTTATCTTGTATTGGCTTAAGTTTTCAAAGAAAACAAGCATTTTTAAGAAAAAATTAAACATTATTTATACCAAAGTATCATCTTAGATAATGTATTAAGTAAAATTATACATGAATTTAAAAAATTATCAAGCTGGGCAGTGGTGGCTCACATCTGAAATCCTAGCTACTCAGGAGGCTGAGATCGGAGGCTGAGATCTGAGGCTGAGGATCACAGTTCGAAACCAGCCAGGCAGGAAAGTCTGTAAGACTCTTATCTCCAGAAATGGGCACCACATAAGCCTTGAGCAAAAGAGCTCAGGGATAATGCCTACACCCTGAGCTCAAGCCCCACAAAAAAAAAAAAAAAGCTGGAAGTGGAACTATGACCCAAGTGGTAGAGTGCTAATCTTGAGCAGAAAATCTCAGGGACATCATACAGGCCCTGAGTTCAAAGTTCAGTACTGGCACATAAAATAAAAATAAAAATGATAAATTGCAGCAGAGCAAATAGCATAGTGTTCGGTACAAAGTGGATGTTCTATATACATAGTAGAAAAGCAAACATACAATTCATCTTCTCAAAAATTATACAATATACATATAATTCTTTATATGTCAGTGTTCCTACACAACAAATTAAATATAGCCAATATTTTATCATCAATTCAAGTAATGCTGAAGAAAAGTTGCAAATCTACTAATTTTTAGTATTTTTAGAAATTATTCTTTTGAGAAAATTATTTTTGAGTTTCCTTAGCAATAAGTACCTCAGGAAAAATTGCTTATTTGGGGGATACTTTCAGTGTTTAAAACCTTCCTCCAGCTGATAGAAAACATTGAAAAGTTACCATTAGAATAGAGAAAGGAAGAACTACTAAAGTTAAAATGGTGAGTAAACATGTTCTAGAGTTTTGACTAATCTAAGAAAACACAGCAATGATAAAACAAAGATCTGCATGGAGCTTCAACCCCTCAATCATTATTCAGCATTGCTCTCAAGGTCCATTTCCTAGTGTTTTAAGGAATATTTAGAGTAGGCATTAAATAATAAGAATATTGTTAGATTTTTATACTTACTGGCAGTTGTTCAAGTAATGAAGTTACACTCTCAGATACATATATTATACTTCCATCTGTCATGATTGCTAAAAAAAAACCATCAAGAGCCTGAAATTAAACATAATGGTCAGTTAAGTGAAAAAGTGTTTGACAGGACAGAAATAAGAAACATGTCAAGGAACTGATATGGAAATACCCAGAGTACTGTCAAAATACCATGCTTTCTTCTTTATAGTATTTTGGTATATGTTTTTATGTATCTTTAAATGCTCTTGAGGGGGGAAAATCACTCCTTGGCAGTCTACTTGACAGCTTGTTTCTAAAGATAATTAATGTTCTGCTTTTACTTATAGTCCTATATGGCTTTTTGAATATGCTCTCATATCCACTATATACGTACAACCAGTAATATGCCTTAGACATAGAAGAGAACATTATCATCACTTTGGAAATTTTAACAGAAAAGTATAGCTCTGATGTGTAGGGAGATACACGAGAAATAGAGTAAACAGAGTAGTAAGAAATTAAGCCTGTAAGTGAGGCCAAATTATGAAAGTCTTAAATTCCAAGTTGGGATATAAAGACTTTATATACATTACTGGGAAAGCAACGGAAGATTTTAGAATAAGTGGGTATGTATGCTTCAATATGAGTAGTCTAGAAAGGCCATCAGAACTACTAAACTGGACTTAAAACAGAAAATTGAGTCAGAAAAATATGATGAGAATTTGAAAGGATTAGCCAAGCACTGAGCAATGTTAATTTCTTCAGCAGTAATTTAGAGCAGGAGACAGACTTAATAATAAAACAATCCTATACTTTATATTTTCAAAGCGTTTTTGAGAATCCTAGGCACAGAAATGGCAGCTGAAGAAATAAGACCTTCAGAAGAAAGAAGCATGCCAAAGATGAATCATTGGAAGAATTACCTACATATGGGGATGAGTAGAAGAAAAAACCTAGAGAAATAAGACAGAACACATTGTCAGTAGTCAATGGCACAGAATAAGGTCAGCGAGGAAGAAGATGGGGTGGTACAATGCATAATGAGTTCACTGTAGGACAAGGAAAAAATGAGAAATGAATTTTGGTGATTTAAAAAAAATAGTGAGGTCTGTAGGGAGGCAAGAGACTACAATTAATTTAGAATTGATTTAGAATGGGCAGATGACCAAAAACCATAGCCCAATCATTTATAAACTTGAGAAGAAAGGGCAACAGAAAGGGACCAAATATCAAGGGAACACATTAAAAAATAAGACAAAACAAAAAAATCAATAAGTATATTGGCAAGCTAAAGGAAAGAAGACCCAGTAGTAAACTGAAGGTACTTTTTAAATTAAAGAGCACTCTTAAAGGATACTTCTTGTTAGTTATCCTTGTGTCTAAGATTCTAATGTATGTGGGGCACAAGGGAGAAGCACTTGTAGTGTATAAATTATGGACCTGGGAATGAAAGCATCTCTCTCATTAATTCTAAGTAATTTACAGGAAAAGGCACCTCCTCTTCTATTGGAGGAGAAATGTACCTATTAGAGAGAAAATTTACACTGAGGAGATGACTACCTTCTAGAACAGCTCAAACAAACATGCTATTCGGTAATGGAGGGGGAGAACAGAAATATCGTAATTTAAACCAACTCATATATTAGTAAAGATTTAGTAAAGGTTTTATTAGTATAATAATGCCAGTGTTAATATATTGTTATTCCATCAGTAATTATCTTATTATTACTATCCTGAATAGTAAAACTATACTGAACTTCAAAAGTAAACAGCCAACTATGCTAAGTACTTGCTATTAGGACATTTGCTAGCTCTCCCTTCTATGAAGACAATGAACTGAAATCAAAATTGTTAATAATTTAATCCCACATCTAGATCTAATACTTGATCTTTCATCTTTCCCAAGCACAGAATAGACTCCAACACATTTTGCCAAAGTCGTGACATAGAAGAAAAAAATTAAGACCCAGTGTTTTGAGAAGAGGGACATGATTTCTCATGAAGGTACATGGTATACCAAAACTACAGGGCTATTGAAGAGGATGATTATAAGGTGTGGAATGAGGCAGAGGACATCTTCATTACACAGCCAAACTGTGAACTTAATAAAGAAAAGGTTTAATTTAAAACTCTATCTTTTTACTTATCTATACATAATAGAGATTAGTTTTGGGAAATGGTCAATGAAAATTCTAGAAAAGCAACAGAAGTTCTTTGTGGATTCTTTAGCAGAGACACAAAGCACTAGCTCTTTCCTTAAAGACTATGGGAGAGACCTGTCAGCTAGCAGGGAAATTTCAGAAATGACTGCAGCGATCTGAGCATGTTCAGCTGTCCTGAGTAACTCCTTACTCAAATGATAGGAAGAACTATTCCTCACGGAAAAGAACAAAGACAGAGAAGGATAGCTTACGAGAGACTGGAGCCAACACAAATTTAGAGGTGAAATATAAAGGTGAAATTTATGACTTTAATTTCAGTTTTTCCATAACTAGCTATCTGACCATCATGGGCTGGCTAAAATTCTCTAGACATCACCATAAAATAACGTTAAGCTAAATGATCCAATCAAGATCTTAACACTAGCAGCTACAGCCTAGATCCGAAATTCTGCTAAAATGGTAAAGAGCCTGTTTATGTGTAGTCTGATCAATACAATCAATCAACACTGACACAACTATGTTATGTTCTAGTCAAATAAACATCACCAAAACAAACCCAGTTTTATTTTATGAAACAAGTTGCTATGAATCCAAACTTTTTGCCAGGTACCGGTGGCTCATGCCTATAATACTAGCTATTCAGGAGGCTGAGATCTGAGGATAGCAGTTCAAAGCCAGCCCGAAGGAATGTCCATTGAGACTCTTATTTCCAATTAACTACCAGAAAACTGGAAGTGGCACTGTGGCTTAAGTGGTAGAGCGCTAGCCTTGAGCTGAAGAGCTGAGGGATAGCGCCAAAGCCCAGAGTTCAAGCCCCATGACAACAAAACAAAAAACAAAAAATAAAAAACAAACCACACATAAACAAAACTTTTCATATCCAATCAGCAAATTTGGAAAGAATTAAGTTTGTAAAATATGAACAAACCTCTAGATTCAAGGTATAATATATGCCACATCTTTTTTTTTTTGGTCGGTCGTAGGGCTTGAACTCTGGGCCTGGGCGCTGTCCCTTAGCTCTTCAGCTCAAGGCAAGCACTCTACCACTTGAGCTACAGCGCCACTTCCGGTTTTCTGGTGGTTTATTGGAGATAGGAGTCTCACGGTCTCTCCTGCCCAGACTGGCTTTGAACAGCAATCCTCAGATCTCAGCCTCCTGAGTAGCTAGGATTACAGGCGTGAGCCACCAGCGTCCAGCTATGCCACATCTTTTATGTTGGCATATTCATGTGAAAATATATTTACTTATTATACATATTAAAATTAAAAACCCATATTAAGTACAATACTTATAAATATAAACTTAAAATTCAAGAAGACAATCATGAGGATTTTTTTTTCAGAATTTTAATATAACTTTTTGATATAAATAATGTCAGCGTGTCTAGAACATTTATTTGTTCCTTTGGTACTTACCTATTGCATATACAACATATGCTTTAGTAATTATCAGAATCTTTGATTCATGAAAAAATGTGAAGATAACACTTCTATGTTTAGTTTATTAATAAGACAAATATGTTAATATTATTCATAAATGAGTAATTATACTTTTTAAGTTTCTAATAAAATTTTCATACCATTAAAACAAAATAAGTAGTTTATCATGAACAGAAGGTCTTACTAAACAACTGCATTGACAGTATTTATTATATAATAAAAAGTAAGAGTCATTTCCTTTCTGTTGTAAACATTAGCTTGTCTATACTCTTTCATAAACATTACTACAATTGGCTCTAAACAGACACTTTTTGGATGTCAAACTATTTCTAGAGGAAAACAGTAAAATTAGGAACTATTATTTGGTTTGTAAGTTACATGTACTAATTTCAAGAGCTAATAGCTAGTTCCAGAGCTAGAAGTCCTCTGCCTTAGGAGCTTTTACTATGGAAGTCTGGTAAGAAACACTATGCACAGTGGCTGAGACATGGCATCAGAAGACAGACTGCCTGAGGTGAATCCTAGCCACTTACTAGCCCTGTGACTTTGGATACATTTAAGAATGCCTTTAATGGAAGTGGCGCTGTAGCTCAAGTGGTAGAGCACTAGCATTGAGCCGAAGAGCTGAGGGACAGTGCTCAGGCCCAGAGTTCAAGCCCCATGACCAACAAAAAATAAATAAAAATTAAAAAAAAAGAATGCCTTTGTTACTTGATTCCCTTATCTTAAGCAAAAGAGATGCTGTCTACTGAGTTTTTATACTTATTTTCATTTTTAAAGTACAAACGTTAAATGTTTATAGTTACATTCCAACAAGTTTCCATATAGTAACATTTCTACTAAACACACAATGACTTCATCTAGCAATTATAATATGAATCATTATTTTAAAAATATTTGCTTCATATCTCAGTAGAAATATTGAAGATGTGAGACACAGTCTGTGTGTGTGTATGTGATATATATATATATATATATAAATGATTAAGATAAAACAATAAGAACAAATTAGGCTCTAATACATTTTTTAAACAATCTTTAACTTCCTCAGCTCAATTGCTTTCTTGTATTCCTTCTATGTCTACTTTCTTAGAGATTGGGTTTTGTTTCTTTTTGGAAACCAGTCTCCTGGTTATGTTTGTTTATGTTAATCACCAATTCCTAATCCTCCTGCCTGAAACTCCAGAGTAACTAGAACCTACTTTTCTTTTTTTCCTCTCTTTTTGGTGGAAAAGCTGTATTGAGGATTGAACCCGGGACCTCCATTTAAGCCAAGCAAGCACTTTAGCTCTTTTACTTGTTTTGTTTTTATTTTAATTTATTGTTATTATAGAGGTGATATACAGAGGGGTTACATTTACATGTGTCAGGTAATAAGTACATTTCCTTTCATACAGTGTCATCTATTCCCTCATAGAACCTATTTTTGTTGTCATTAGCTGTTGCTTCCAAATTGTAAATTTTCATAGAAATTTGATACTGAACTCTGCATACTCTATTCCCCATAAATGGTATTAATGTTCTTATAAAGGCTCCTGAGAGCTCTTCTGCCCCTTCTATCAAGTTAGGTCATAGTAAGAAGATGATCACCTATGAACTAAGAATCAAGCGCTCTCACCAAACATCAAGTCCACTGGTGCCTTGATCTTGAACTTCATAGCCTCCAGAACTGTGAGAAATAAATTTCTATTGTTCATAAGCTACCCAATTTGTAATATTTTGGCATAGCAGCTCAACTGGACTAAAACAGGCATATTTCAAAGAAATATTTAACATGCAGTAATATATCCTACTATTTGTAATAATGAATTTGTCATAGTTTCATGTGGAAAACTCAGGATTTTGACTTTTATAAAGTATCTCAAAAGTTGACATATATTGAAAATATAAAAATTTGTTACTTTTCAACAATACTGGTACTTGCTTATGATACTTAACATTGACTAATTTTAATTGTACATATACGTGATTACATTTACACTGAATAAGGCTTCTCAACATTAACAATACTGCTAAAAACTATACTAAAACTAAGCACCATTGTGATTTAAGGAAAATAAAACTTTCAAAAATTAAATTGGGCCATACCTCTAACATTAACTGTGTAAACTCTTCATTACTAAGGAATGTAGGTTTCCAGTCCTGTCGAATTTCACTAGCATCTGACTGTGCAGTTATTTCTGTAAAAAGAAAAAAAAATTCAACATCTTAGTGACATAATCCAACCACTGGGACAGTACAAAAATCCACAAGTTGTCTTCTCTCTTCATTATAGATGAATAGATGAGAATGATAGGCAGTAACATTATCTGTATATGTAAATAGGAAGCCAAGTTTTGGAAGGATAAAATATTTGTATTTATGTGGGACATTCTCTCCTTCGATGTAGTCTCCTAGTAATACCAGTTTCTCTTTTTCTTTTTACTAGGGAGTTCTGATAAGCTTTAGGGCTTGAGATTACTTTCTGCTCGACACAATTTCCAAACAGGAAAAAGAATAAGCATATCGAAACAAGATTATTTCAAACAGTTTTGCAGGAATTCTTTTTTTCCTCATCATTCATTGGCAATATCTAGACCAAAGATAAGAAATGAGCCTAGACGAAAGGAGCCAATGAGGTCAGTCTGTTTTTAACAAAGACGATCTTAGCCCTACTTATTTTCAGGCAAAAAGAGTCCTCTCAATCTATACTTTTTTATAATCAAATGACATGACATTTGAAATGTCTCTGCTCAGTATCTGCTCTGTACATGTTCTAAATGGCAAAGAGTTTTTCATAATTATTACTATTTTATTTTGCTATACACTTCTAATAGTAGCTATGAGAAAGTTAATGACAATAAAATTGGAACTATTTTTTAAATCCATATTGTTTTCATTTTATTATTATAAAGGTGATGGTCAGAGGGATTACAGACACATAAGTCAGGGAATGAGTACATTTCTTCTTGAACAGTGTCATCTCTTCTCTTGTTTTCTCTCAGTTCTTCCCTCCCGACCTGACCTCCCTCTCCCACAAGTTGTATAGTTCATTTTCAACACATTATCTATTATCACTGCTGTATGTGTTCACCCTTTGTCCCACCATTTCTGTGCTCCTCCTTACCCTCCTTCAAACAGACAAACTTATATACAAGACAAAAGGTACAGAAAACAAAAACAGCAACAAAAGAGAAAAACAAAAATTTTTTGTTTCAATTTCTTGGGATTCATTTCCATAAACATCATTTTATATGATCATATACACATACTATTGAACCTCTGTGATCCTCTCCTAAGAATATCCCCCTTTGGTTTCGCTGTGCCAATGTCTAAAGTCCTGTATAATGTATTGTGTACAAGTATATATTTTTTGTCCTTACTATCCAATGTGTTTACCTGTATATTTATAGGCACATTCTAGTTAGAACAAATGAGGGAAACCATGAAACCTATGTTCATTGGGTCAGGCTTACTTCACTTAATTTTTCAAAGCCTTTCCATTTCCTTACAAATAGTACAATATCATTCTTTCTGATGGAGGCACAGAATTCTATTGTGGATATATACCATATTTTCTTGATCCATTCTTCCACTGAAGGGCATCTGGTTTGTAAAATCTGAATAATTTAGGTAATGAAGTCTTTTCCATTTTAAAAATACAGACATATTATGATAACCAAACCAAACAAAAATATATTTCATAGGCTGTTTTTCTACAAAATATACTGTTTTATAGTGACAGGTATGGATTACTTTATTTATTATCAATACATAAATACAACATACTGTCATACCAAATTTGGCATATAGGAAATGCCTATCAAAAAAAAAAATGTGGGCTGGGAAGGTGGCTCAGTGGTAGAGCGCTTGCCTTGCATGCATGAGGCCCTGGGTTCGATTCCTCAGCACCACATAAGCAAAAAGGAAAAAGCCAGAAGTGGCGCTGTGGCTCAAGTGGTAGAGTGCTAGCCTTGAGCTGAAGAGCTGAGGGACAGCGCCCAGGCCCAGAGTTCAGGACCCACGACCGGACCCCCCCCAAAAAAAAACAACAAAAACCAATAGCATTGAGCATATAGTGTCTAATTAGGGATTAATCTCAATCAGTGTACCATCTAAAAAGAACACTGAATACTATCTTTAGAGATATAATGTACTGACAGTGGTGACAGTAAATACAATAAGCAATTCTGACACATTTACAAATCAAGATTTGAAGCCAACCAAGGCAGACAAAGACCTTTATGTCCAAATAACCAGCAAAACGCTGGAAGTGGAGGCATGACTCAAGTGGTAGAGCACTAGCTTGTGAATGAAAAAGCCAAGTAGGAGCTCAAGGCTCTGAGTTCAAGCTCCAGTATGGGAATAAAGAGGGAATGTAACAAACACTCCTGGACATTTACCCAAATGATCAAAAACAAGGCCACACTAAAGCTACCAGCACTACTATGTTCACTGAAGCATTATTTACCATAACTAAGATATGCAATCAACCCAGATGCCCCTCAGTAATGAATGGATCATGAAAATGTGGTATATATATATATATATATATATATATATATATATATATATATACAATGGAATTTTATGCTTCCATAAGAAAGAATGACATTGCCCCATTCATAAGGAAATAAAGAGACTTGAAAAAAATCATATTAAGTGAAGTAAGCCAGACCCAAAGAAACATAGGCCCCATGGTTTCCCTCATTCGTAATAATTAGTATATGTCTAGGATAGTTCTAACAGAGGATCACAGTAGCTCAACAGCTATGTACATATGACCATATAAAATGATGCTAATTGAAATGAACTCCAAGATATGGAAACAAGAGGGTTTTGTTTTTGTTTTTAATGTACTCTGTGAAGTTATTTCTTTTTTCTTTCATGTTTTTTTTTCCTTTGATTTATCCCCTGTTGTGACCGTTTTTGATTTTGGTACCCTGTGTCTTATATATACATTTATCTGATTTGGGGAAGGGAAGGGGAATCACAAATGGTAAGACAACGGACAAAGGGTGAACCAATGCAACAGCGATACTCACAAGACAGTCACTGTGTTTGTTGGAAACAAACTTTACAACTTGGGTGACAATCCCAAGTTGGTTGGTGGGAGGGGGGGGAGTGGAATGAGGGAAAGTGGGAGAAAATGAGGGAGGGGGTTACATGGTTCAACAAGAAATGTAGTCAATACCTTACTTATGTAACTATAACCTCATTGCACATCACCTTTACAGTAAAATGAATTCTCTCTCTTTAAAAGGTGAAGAAGGATCTAATCTTATGTGTCTGTAGCTAGAGTATCTCATACTTTAAGGAACAGGCCCTTTTAAAAAGAAATCAGCAACCATTTTACAAAATTAAAAATTTACCTTTATGTTTTCGTAAAAAATCAATGCTTTTCTGCAGAACAGTAGATTTGTCCATCTTTCTAGCATTACCAGGAAGCATGGAACCCAGTTCTTTAATGAGAACATTAAACTGATCTCTACGTTTCTTTTCAGATTTGTTTCTAGATACTCTGATGAAAGGAGAAAGCAATTTTAAACAATCCACTGAATTACACAAAAAATGTAATACAACATCAATTTGGACATGACACAGCATATACTTCAACATGTACAGATAGATAGCAATAAACTTACTTCTAAGTTTATCAATGATAGAATATTAGTTTGGGCAATAGTTTTTCATCTCAGTTTACCAGTACAGAAAATTTTGCTTATCAGGCATTTAACTTACGTGTTTTTACAAAAATGCCAGTAAGAAACTACATTCACACTGCAAGTTTACTTGACATCCACCTATGGTTGTAAATTTACAAGATTGTAAATAGAGAAACATTTTGTACGTGTAAGTATGCATTATTAAAAAGTACTAAGAGAAAGTTATCCATCTAATGTCATTTCTTCTTTATATATTTAGATCCTAGGCTCTAACAGAGAGCTATAATTAGTTTTTGCTTCTTTCTATTAGGGTGTAGGCTCAAATGTTCCACATAAGTACTTAGTCATTATACCTAACAACAGTAAGCATTCAAAATATATATATTAAATGAACAGTTACTGCTATTCTATGTAAAGGAGTAACCAGTAAACAAAAAGCTCTTGAGGGCTGGGGGCATGACTCAAGTAGCTGAACACCTGACAAGCAAGTGAGAGGCCCTAAGTTCAAACTCCAGTGCTACCATTTTATAGTATCTACAATTACCTGCTCCCTGAAGATGGATTTTCTAGTTCAAGTTTATGTTAAAAGCAAAGCATACTTTTTCAAATGATTAGAGGAGGAGAATTTTATTTCATTGTTAAACTAAAAATATACTATCTAAACTCTTCTACTTCCTAATATATCTAAATTCTCAAAGCAGAGAGCTTTGGCAAAATATTAATTTTATTTACAAGTATACATGTATATATTATTTACTACATTCATATATTATGTATATATTATTTACTACATTCATATATTATTTACATATTATGACTATCACATATCTCATATTAAGCTACCTTTTTGCTTTGTCCTTGTCATCTTCTTCCACCAACCCATCAAAAATACTACTGTCATCTCTAAAAAAAAAAAAGAAAGTAGACAGATATAAGATATGTAAGATGGAAGTGGCACTGTGGCTCAAGCCGTAGAGCGCTCGCCTTGAGCTGAAGAGCTGAGAGATAGCGCCCAAGCCCAGAGATCAAGCCCCACGACCGACAAAAAAAAAAGATATGTAAGATATATAAAAGCAGATCACTGAACATCAATGCCACAGTGACAGGTGGATCCACTTGGTTACATCTAGGATTTGTTAAGTTAAGGGACTGTACAAATTAAAGCTCTAACCTTTTTTCTAATAAAGTTTAGCTATTTTTAGCCATGCTTAAAAGTTTTTCAATACATGAATTTTAAAGTCTTTTTACTTAACTATACTATCTCTACAATATGCTAACAATGTAATATAACCACTTTAAATATACTGCTCCAACCTAATAAACAGTAAAAAAAATCTGAATCCAGTATGAAATTAGCATAATTTAAACTTTTTTGAGACATTCACTTTAATAAAACACAAATTGCTCATAAATATAACAATAATCCATTAATTATTTTCATTTATTTACTAATCCATTGACAAGACCAGTGGTGGCTAGCTTCTTAAGTTTCCAATGGTTTATGACTTTTTACATTAATCTATCATTCAATCCCTTATTTACATCTTTTTGTGGCACATAAAGACTTATAGCCTATAATGTACGTTCTGGACTTATTGAGATCATATGTACTTTTATTTCATGGACTTTTTAGGAATAGACTGAAGAATCTATATATGCTTGTATATTTGTTTTTTTTTGTTTTTTTTTATACTTGTATATTTGTGAAAAAAACCTTTCATAATATTTACAGGCCTAAGTAATCCATTAATAATTACAGCTTTTGGGCTCTAGGCATGGCTCAAGTGGTAGAGCAACAAAGCAAGCACTTCAAGTCCCAGTGCTTAAAAAAATATTGCTGCTCTTTGTCTGAACAGATGTCAGCCCTAAATGGTACACTGACTAGGAGGGAAACTGGCAATTATTTAGAAGTGTAATGCCAAAATCATATCCAATCTCTCTAGGGCACTAAATAAATACCCTTTCTGAAAAGTCCACTCAGAGTTCATCTGCAACTAGGGCAAAACCCAATTCTCTTAAGAGAATTTCTTGTTCCTCAAGTCTTATATTCTGTATAGTGAGTATCTTCACTCTTCAGTTCATTGAAAAGGAGGAAGGCTGCCGTCAAATGTCAACAACTACTTCTACCTGAAAAACTCAAAGAATCCTCTACTCATGAATTACACAGTGCAGTATGATGGTCAGACAAATCAATCAACACAGGTTAAAATTCCAGTTCATCACTTACTAGAAATGTGATTTTAAACAAGTTGTTTATCCTCACTAATCTACATTTGTAAAAGTGTATAGAATTATGAAGTTAACACATAAAATACGCCACTCATTATCAGAGAGTAGGTGCTCTAAAAGTGTTACTATAATTTTACCATATTTAGCATACTACTGACTTTAAGGCCACCATTCTTTATAGGTCCATTAAAAAAAAAACTGAAAAAAATGCTAGTTAAAGTGAACTAGGTATCTGTCAAACATAAGAGATGTTAAAATGCAAACAAACAACCTCAAGAATCTTAGAATCAATAAGGAGATTTATCCTATTCCCAGAAGTGATTTAAAAATTAAAATTCAACCAATGATTCTAATTTATTTACCACTTATCAGTCACAAATGCTAAGATGTTGAAAGGATGGACTGAGCACCAGGAAACTCTAGAGGGTGCCAAAAAATATCTGCAGTTGTTACAGAACAAATTTTGAGTAAAGCACTTTGAGATTAAGATTTAAGATCCATTAAAAATATAAGAAATATGATGTTTGCTTTGGCTCTTAAAAATGCTAATGTTAGTAGGGTGCCTGAGGCTCACACCTGTAATCCTAGCAACTCAAGAGGCTGAGATCTGAGGATCACGGTTTAAAGCCAGTCCAGGCAGGAAAGTCTATGAGACTCATACCTCCATTTAACCACCAGAAAACTGGAAGTGGCACTGTGTCTCAAGGTGGTAGAGTGCTAGCCTTGAGCACAAAATCTAAGGTACAGCACTCAGGTACTGAGTTCAAGCCCCACAACAACAACAATTAATGTAGCCAGATACCACTGGCAGCTCATGCCTGCAGTCCTTGTCATCCAGACTCGAATAAGAAAGTCTGTTAAGACTCTTATCTCCAACTAACCACCAAAAAAACCCAGAAGTGGAGCTATGCCTAAAGTGGTAGAGGGAAAAAACTCAGGCCCTGAGTTCAAGTTCCAATACCAGCACCCAAAATGCTAATATACTTTACTTACTATTACATGTTTTGTATCCTGTTTGTTCAGTACAGAAACATAAAGTAATAATCATATTTATGGATAAAGTTCCTGCCAATTTGACATAAATCATCATTTTAATAGTGAATTTTAAGTAATTTTATATAATTAAAAGTCTCTATAAACATACCTGTCAACAATTGAGCTCATTTTACTACAGCTTACGGTAAACAACATAACATACAACGTTTTCGTCTTGTGGTAGACATTTGTACTTCTCCTTGAGTGAAAAGAAAAGTATATGGTTACTAGTGTTCTACAAAGTTAATCTGAGAAATACTATCTTATTACAGTTTTACATAGACCATAAAGGCCAAAATATTATTTTCAAGCAAGTATCTTTGATTGAGACACATGTTAAGTTTTGTTTTTAAAGGGGAAGGATTCAGACTCATAATTCATTTCTTTTTACTATAAAATACTAAAAAACACTTTCATTATTCATTGTATTATTTGGCTATATAACTATAAACAAGCACCTAACTGGTGATAAATATTGTTTAAACTATTTTCTGTTGAACGATTCAACAGAAAACAGGCTCTCTGCATACATGGATAAAAGTTTCTGCAGATTAAAAAAAAAAAAGTGCAGTCAGAATGATGCTTGTAGCTTCTGTCTGTAATCTTAGCTACTCAGGAGTCTGATATCTGGAGGATCACAGTTTAAAGCTAGCTAGGGCAGAAAAGCACAAAAGACTCCATCTCTAAAATAACCAACAAAAACCAGGGCTAAAGACCTGGGCTAGAAGGCCATCCAAGCAAGTAAGTCAAGCATGAGGCTGAGTTCAAACTCCAGTACTAGTGGTACTCCCTAGTACCACTCAAAATTTAAAAATAAAATGTAAAAGTACAGTGAGAGAGAAGATAAATACATAATTATATTAGAGGTATAATGAAGGTATTTACTGTATAATGGGATTACTGGAGAAAGAAACAACTAAGTGTGCCCATGGGATTTATAGGAGGAAGTCAGAGGAAGTATTTTTTATAACAATGAATCCTTCAGGATTTAAGACTTTTGTTAAAGGCTAACAACTTCAACATCTTCTGAGAACTTAAGTGGTAATCTCAGACTCCATTCCAGTCCTACTGAATCAGGGTCTATATCTTTTATGAGATCCCCTTATGATGTCTTGTAAGATTATTTCAGTTCAAGGCCAGGAAGACATAAAAGCTAGTAGGACTCTCAGCCAAGAAATAGCAATGTACAATAGCATAGGCTTTCATGAGATGAGGGAGTATCATAGATGAGAAACTCAAGAGGTTTAGCAATTTTCATATAGAAAAATAAGGCAAGTTGCAATGAAAAGTTTTAATTACTAGTGTATAAAGTAGGAGTATGAGTGGGAAAGTAAACAAATGAAGAATAGCCTTATTTATAGTCTCCTATGATTTAAATGTTTAAGTAATGAAAATTTACTTTCAAATTGAATCACAAGCTTAACATTTGCCTTTCCATATTCTACATAGACTTTCAAAAGTATAAGGCAAGGTTTTTTATTGTTGGTTTTGTGTGTGTGTATGTGTGCATGCATGTGCACGCACACATGCGTGCTGGTACTGGGGCCTGAACTCCTATCCATCCTTACACTCTCGTTCAGCTTTTTTCTGCTCCTGGCTGGTGCTCACTCCTGGCTTTTTGCTGGTTAATTGGAGATTCAAGTCTCAAGGATGTATCTGCCCCAGATAGCTTTGAACCAAAATCCTCAGGTATCAGCATCTTGCGTAACCTGATCTATAGGAATGAGATACTGGTGCCTGGTGAGGGAAGTTTTGATCACATTATATTCTGATATTCTAGAGTTATGAGTTAAATACTGAATTAATGACCTTGATTCAAATAAGCACCCTCAAAGTTTTGAGACATACGAAGTTCAACTTTGGGCTGGGAAGGTGGCTCAGTGGTAGGGTACATGCCTTGCATGCATGAGGCCCTGGGTTCGATTCCTCAGCACCATATAAGCAAAAAGGAAAAAGCCAGAAGTGGC
>NW_012267224.1:27357914-27381542 GCF_000151885.1 Dipodomys ordii
GGCTGGGAAGGTGGCTCAGTGGTAGAGCGCATGCCTTGCATGCCAGAGGCCCTGGCTTCGATTCCTCAGCACCACATAAGCAAAAAGGAAAAAGCCAGAAGTGGCGCTGTGGCTCAAGTGGTAGAGCGCTAGCCTTGAGCTGAAGAGCTGAGGGACAGCACCCAGGCCCAGAATTCAGGCCCGACAACCGGACCCCCCCCCCAAAAAAAAAAGTTCAACTTTAAGCTGAGTCATATCTGCTATCCTAGGCTGAGATCTGAGAATTCAGGTTTGAAGCGGCCCAAGCAGACTCCTGTAGACTTTTATGTCCAATTAACCAGCAGAAAAGGCCAGGACTGGAGGTATAGCTCAAGTGATAAGAGTGCCAGCTGAGCCAGGTGCTGGCGACTAAGGACCTATAAGCCTAGCTGTAGAGGAGGCTGAAGTCTGAGGATCAAGGCTCAAAGCCAACCCAGGTAGAAAAAATTCTTATCTCTAATAAGCTACAAAAAGCCAAAAATGGAGCTGTGGCTCAAGCGGTATAGCACTAGCCTTCAGCAAAAAAAGCAACGGGATAGCATTCTGGCCCCAAGTTCTAGCCCCATTATAAGCACATGGAGGGGGAGGGGGCTGAGAAGGTGGTTCAGTGGTAGAGTGCTTGCCTTACATGCATGAGGCCTTGGGTTCGATTCCTCAGCACCACATAAACAGAAAAAGCCAGAAGTGGCGCTGTGGCTCCAGTGGTAGAGAGCTGAAGAACTCAGGGACAGTGCCCAGGCCCAGAGTTCAAGCCCCACAAATGAAAAAAAAAAAAAGCACATGGTGGCAGGGGGAAGGTCTACTTTATATCTTTATTTAAAATTTAGAAAATAAATTAATGTATAACTTCAAACCAGAGAAAAAAAAGGTATTATAAAAAAGATTTTGTACTGTTTCTCAAATGTAGGGGATGTAGCCCTTAATAAATAACACTGGCATATGTGGTTATGGCTGCAGAAGTAGAATTGTAATGGGTTAAGAATTCCTAAAAGATAATGATTTCAGGAGTCAGAAGGATAAAAAGAATCAACACATAGTGACTTTTAAGTATCTAGAGTACCATTTGCAGACAGAATATCTAATTACAAAATGTTAACATTAGAACAGACTTTAAAGATCACACCCCTCTGGTTACTTATGGTAATCAAAGAGGCTAGATGTATCACTAGAACAAAAAGAACAGTGCAAAGCAAACAACCATTTGGTATAAATTTAAAAGAAGAGCTTTAAGAGTTCAGAGGTAAGAACAAAACTTAATTTGTCATCCAGTAAACAATGACGATGTTTATTAAAAAGCAGAGGGCTGGGAAGGTGGCTTGGTGGTAGACTACATGCCTTGTATGCATGAGGCCCTAGGTTTGATTCCTCAGAGCCACATAAGCAGAAAAAGCTGGAAGTGGCGCTGTGGCTCAAGTGGTAGAGTGCTAGCCCAGAGTTCAGGCCCCACGACTGACAAAAATAAATAAGTAAAAATTAGAAACTAAGTGGGGGCTGGTGGCTCACACCCATAATGCTAGCTACCCAGGAAGATCTGAGGCTAGAGGTTCGAAGCAAACCCAGGCAGAAAAGCCCCCATGAGACAATTAATTGCTCAAAAACTGGAAGTAGAGCTGTGGCTCAAAGAAGTAGAGCACCAGTCTTGAGCTTTTAAAAAGAGCTCAGTGCCTATGCTCTGAGTTCAAGCCCCAGACTAACAAAAACAAAACAAACAAAAAAGAACTAAGAACTGGCAAGAGGAGAGGGAGAATGGGCAAAAAACAGGCATAGTGAGTGGCATATGCTTGAAATCCCAATTGTCAACTGGTTCAGGCAGAAGGATCCCAAATTGAGGATGGCCTGTCTCAAAACAAAACCCTCTAGGATATAACTATATACATAGGAACACACACACACACACACAGCATAGCTATCTATATACATATATATAGTATGAATATAGTATATATAGTAAGGATACTATAAAGTATATTCATATATAGACTATATCCATATCTATGTAGATATAATTACATCTACATAGCATATAAAGTTTATGGATAATGTATCTATAAAAATGTAATATCCGTATGTGTGTGGAAAGGGAAAAAATTTAGATTCACCCTTTTTATAGTAAACAACAAACTGATTTTTGTTTTGTTTTGCTTTGTTTTGAGACATTCTTGCCATGGAGTCCCAGCCTGCTTGATATTCACTATGCAGACAGGTTGGTGTCAAACACTAAGGCCTCCTACCTTAACCTTTCAAGTGCTAGGATTACAATGAACCCCCCCCTCCCCCCGCTGGAAAGACTATATACTCTTGAATCATTATTCTTTGTTTTCGTATTTTCCATTTATTTTCTTAATTCCATCTTCTCGGAATCCGCTTTATTTGAATGTTACAGTTCTTAGACTGTGCTCGCTCTCTCTCTTGTTTTATATTTTCTCTTTAATTTTCCTTCTCTTTTTCATTGTGTTTAATAGTTAACAAAGCAATTTTATTCTTTAATTCTTTTTTAGTTGTTTGTCTCTCATATTTTATAGTGTAGCACCTCTTCTTGTGTTTTATGCATTCCTCTTACTTCCATTTTCCCTAACTTGGTATCTTGTCTTTTGGTTTGATCTTTGTCTCTCACATAATAGGGTTTTCTCAAGTATCTAGTAATCTCTGGCCACAAGTTCAGATTTGGGGGAGGAAGGGAGCACTAAAAAGATCACTGAAAACTATGTGATAAGGCTATTTTCTATTAACTTTACTGCAGAGATTGTAGGCTGAATATTTCTTTGGAAAATCTGCATGCAATTGGGTTCACAGAAAAAAAAACTTCCACAACTCTTACTGGAAGAGTATAAAAATCTGGTAGCCATGGTTCTTAATCTCCTCAATTTCATTATGTTCATGCCATTCTCAGTTATGTTTGCTACTTTTTTAGTCTTTTGCTACAGAATAAATAAATCCCTTAGATTTCTGCTACCATTTAAAAACAGGTGTGACATTGATCAAGATATACTGTATTCATGAACTGCTTTGTTAAATGACAGCTCCTTTGTACAATTGATAATAGTTTTTAAATATGCTCTGCTACCATGCTACAATTTTAAAGGCATCCATCATTACCTTTTGCACTTTTCCAAACTTTCAAATAGATTTCTCAGATACTACAGGTTCAAGTTCTTTTCTATATGACTGTTCATCAACATCAGAATTCTGTTTAAACAAGAGAAAAAAGTTAGCTTTATTCAACTCACAGAATATTTCTCAACCTACTCAGAATTCTGTCACGAAAAATGTTTTACTTCCTTTCTTTCAGCAGTACCGGAATTTGAACTCAGGGCTTTACACTTGCTGAGCAGTTGCTCTACCATTTGAGCAACTCCATCAGCCATGAAAAATGTCTTAAATAAAACATTTTAAAACTAATAACATTTATAACCATGCCATAAAACATATTAACAAACTTAAATCCTACAAATTATTTCTGAAAAAGGAAAAAGACTTTAAAGTCATAAATCACAAAATTATAAAATATATTCACAAATATACAATACTAAATGGATGTAATTGGTGACATTAATAATGAAGGGGAAACAGTACAACTTACAGTTTTAGCTAAGATGTCTCATAAAAGACACTAAGTAATCACAAAGAATTTATACATGGGAACAATTATATGGAAACACAATATAAAACTCTTAAATAAAAAAGTCAATCAGGTTGGGCACCCGTGACTCACACCTGTAACTTAGCTACTCAGGAGACAGAGATCTGAGGATCAAGGTTCAAAGCCAACCAGGGCAGGAAAGTCTGTGAGGATCTTATCTCCAATTAACCACCAGGAAACTGGAAATGGCACTGTGGCTCAAGTGGTAGAGTGCTCACCTTGAGCTGAAGAGCTCAGGGACAGAACCCAGGCCCAGAGTTCAAGCCCGACAACCACCACCAACAACAACAAAAAAAGTCAACCAATACAAAGGAAGACAGCAAGAAAGGTAAGGAACAAGAGAGCTACAAGGTAGAAAAGAGCCCTTCTTCTATGGTAGTTAACTGCTTTAAATATAACTGGATTAAACTCCCCAGTCTAAGGATGTAGAGTAGCTGCATGGATTTAAAAACAAGGTCCAAGTATGTGTCATCTACAGTTAAGTTTAAGACTACACAAAAGGATGGAAAAAGTTATTTCATGCAAATGAAAACAAAGAAAGACAGCATAAGTGGCTATCCTATATCAGACAAAATAGACTTTAAGTAAAAAAGTATTTTAAGAAACAAGGACATTTATATTAAGAAAAGGGTCAATTCATTAGGAACCTACAGCAACAAAACAGAGATTTTAATTTCCTACCTTTCAATAATGGACCTGTCATCCAGGAGAAAACAAAGAGCAGACTTAAATAACATTATAAACCAAACAGATAGACTTAACAGACATATAGAACATTTAACCCAAAAGCATCAGAATATACATTTTTTCAAGTATACAGAGAATATGATTATGACAGATCACATTTGTTCACAAAACAAGTTTTAACAACTTCATGTCAGACATGGTTGCACAAGCCTGTTATCTCAAACTTGGAAGGGTAAAACAGAGAATCAAGTTCCAGATCAGCCTGGGTTATATAGCAATTTCCAGGACTGAGACTCAGGGTTATATAGAGAGATCTTGACTCAAAACAAAACCAAAACACAAATTAAAGACTGAAATGATAAGTACCTTTTCTGACCACAATGGAATGAGAACAGAAGTCAGTAACAGAGGAAAACTGGGAAATTTGCAAACCTGTAAAAACTAAACAATGTATTCTTAAAATATCAAGGAAAATATCAAAAGGGAAACTAGAAAATATTTTGAGACAAATGAAAACACAAGTGATAAAAATTTATAGGCTAATGCCTGGTGCTGGTGGCTCATGAGTATAATTCTAGCTACTGTGGTGGCTGAGATCTGGGGATCATGTTTCAAAGCCAGCTCGAGTAGGAAAATCCAAGAGACTCTTACCTCCAATTAACCACCAGAAAATCAGATGTGGAACTGTCTAAAAGTGGTAGAGCACTAGCCTTGAGCAAAAGAGCTCAGGGACAGTGCTCAGGCTCTAACCCTGAGTTCAAGCTCAGTTGTGGGGCTTGAACTCTGGGCCTGGGTGCTGTTCCTCAGTGCTTCAGCTCAAGGTAAGCGCTCTACCACTTGAACCACAGTGCCACTTCCAGTTTTCTGGTGGTTTTCTGGGGGGGGGAGGGGAGAGAGAGAGAGAGAGAGAGAGAGAGAGAGAGAGAGAGAGAGAGAGAGTGTATGCTACAATAAAGCAGGGAGGGAATGTCACAGCAACAAATGTCTACAGTAAAAATTAAGAAATGTGTCTGATATGAAAGTATTTGTCCTGGGCTGGGAAGGTGGCTCAGTGGTAGAGCACTTGCCTTGCATGCATGAGGCCCTAGGTTTGATTCCTCAGCACCACATAAGCAGAAAAAAAAAAGCTGGAAGTGGCACTGTGGCTTGAGGTGAAGAGCGCTAGCCTTGAGGTGAAGAGCTGAGGGACAGCACCCAGGCCCAGAGTTCAGGCCCCACAACCAGACCCCCGCCCCCCTCCCCAAAAAAGAAAGTATTTGCCCTGATTTAAACATTATTTCTTGTTAACCTTTACAGTGCCTATATTTCTAAGAATCAGTTAAAAATAAGCTTAAAAGGAAAGAGCTCATGTGATCCAATATGTTTTCTAACTTTCCAAGATGAAAATGCTTTTGAAAGGTCTTGCAAAAATATAACCAATATCATAACAAGGTATAAAATATTTTGACATCTGGAAAATCACACTTTTAAGCAAAAAAAACAGAATTTTAGGTAAGGAATTCTGTGCTTTGCATGCTTTAAAATTATCATGAATAATTGAAACTGAGAAATATCTAGTATTTGAATGTTATATATTATTTTATATGATTTGGCATTGATTTGATTAATAATAATCAGCATTAGAAATAAGGAACATCACTGTTACCTATTATCAAATATCTATTGCAGATATAATTCTAGCATGTTGAAATCTCTAATTTTATTACATTATAGTGGTGCTTAATAATAAAAAGTGAATTTTACTCTCCATAGTATTTCTTATATTAAAAACTTCTGAAACTTTTAAAGTAACTGTTACTCATAAAATGCTTCATGTTTTATTATTTTGTTTCATCATTAATACTTAAAAATATATAAAGTAATATTAAATAATTAAGAAATGTTGGGGATGTCACTCAGTAGTAGGTCCTGGTAAGGCCCTGGGTTCAAATATCTAACGCTAAAATAAATTTAAAAAATTTAAGATCTCAAACAACTAACCTTATAACCTCAAAGACTAGTTGAAGAACAAATTGCACACTTTACTTTTTCTTTAGCATATTCTAAAATGTCTCCCATGAACATGTATTATTTTTACAATTTAATTGTTGTTTTTCCTTTTAATTGTTCAGTATTACAGTCCTTTTTGCCTTCCCTCCTTCCTTCCTTTTTTCCCTCCATCCTTCCCCCCTTTCTCTTTCATTCTTTCTTTGTATATAAAAGGAGTAATGTTAAATATATATTACCTATTCCAGAAATAAAACATTGAGTAACGCAAGATTAATTTCCTGTGTCCTTAAGAAAAAAATCCTTTCAATTTCATCTAATTAATGACATTAATTATTGAGAAGTTAACTTGAAAACTTGAGATAAAAAGATTAAACTAGCTGGGACCATGGCTCAAATGACAGAGTGCTTGCCTAGGAAGCATTAGTCACTAAACTTATACTCTAGTATGGAAACTAACCCAGTAAGCTACTGACCCAGTGACCTACTTTGCAATTTAGATTGTTAAGTTTACTATCACATATATTTTGTTGACTAAAGTCAACATTAATTAACAATGGTGCCAAAATTTAATTGGCTAATATAATTAATGTAAAACCAAGCAGTAATAATCCTTTAAGTATATTTAAACCCATTTATGAAAGATTCTAGCTTCCTATTGCATACTGCAGATTATTAAGAGTATTATAACTGAAAAGACAGTTATTCCCAAGAGAGCACTTTTAAGGAGCAAAGGCCCAAACACTTTCAAAATTAACAATTCAACATATGAGAAAAAGTAAAATTAAACCAAACTCCTCACTGTATTTAATATTGCATGGTTACACTAGCTTACCTCTTCAGCTGATTTAACATATTGGCAAGACAGAACATACTCTTGATTCTATAAGCAGAATACCAACTTAAATGAAAACTGACATCTGAGAATTAAGAATAACACTTCCAGCCGGACACTGACGCCGGTGGCTCATGCCTGTAATCCTAGCTACTCAGGAGGCTGAGATCTGAGAATCACAGTTCAAAGCCAGCACCGGCAGGAAAGTCCCTGAGACTCTTATCTCCAGCAGCGCTGTGGCTCAAGTGGTAGAGTGCTCGCCTTGAGCTGAAGAGCTGAGGACCGCGCCCAAGCCCAGAATTCAAGCCCCATGACCGACCAAAAACAAAACAAAAAAGAATAACACTTCAAACCAGTTTTATGAACTTTTCTTTTTCTTTTCTTTCTTTTTTTTTTTTTTGGTCAGTCGTGGGGCTTGAACTCTGGGCCTGGGTACTGTCCCTCAGCTCTTCAGCTCAAGGTGAGCGCTCTACCACTTGAACCAGTGCCACTTCCAGTCTTCTGGTAGTTAATTGGCGATAGAGTCTCAAAAACTTTCCTGCTCAGGCTTTGAACCTCAATCCTCAGATCTCAGCCTCCTAAGTAGCTAGGATTACAGTGTGAGCAACTAGCACCTGGCTCCAGTTTTATGAACTTTTTTTTTTTTGGGTCCGGTCATGGGGCCTGAACTCTGGGCCAGGGCGCTGTCCCTCAGCTCTTCAGCTCAAGGATAGTGCTCTACCACTTGAGCTACAGCACCACTTCTGGCTTTTTTTCTTTTTGCGTATGTGGTGCTGAGGAATCGAACCCAGGGCCTCATGCATGCAAGGCAAGTGTTCTACCACTGAGCCACTTTCCCAGCCCTAGTTTTATGACCTTTAATGAACCAGACAAACAAAATAACTCCAGCACCATATCTCCTTATCAGAGATGAGAATGAGCCCCCTGAGAATGTCTTCAGCTTCAAATAAACCTCACCTAAATCTGATGATTCAGGGAAAACTAAATTCCCAGAATGAAATGCATACTGAACAATCTGTACCAGAACTCTCAACTTATATATACCTGGCCTCTATATTAACCCTGAGGTATCAAATAATGTCTTCACCATTCATAGCCTAATTCTTGCAATTTGTAAGTACATTAACTATCTGGCAAAAAAAGAGGGGAAGGAGACTTTATAGATGTAATTAAAGAGATAGATCCTGAGATGGGGGAGACTTTTCTGAATTATCCAGGTGGATCCCACTTAGTCATATGAGTCCTTAAAAGCTAAGGAATTTTCATAGCTGGGCTCAGGGGACAGAGAGAATCAAAAAGATAAAATTTCTGGCTTTGAAGTGAAGGAAGTTGCATTTCTAAACTGCAGAATCTGATTGATTGATTTTTTATTGTGTTGGTCCTGAGGCTTGAATTCAGGGCCTCGGCACTATCCCAGAGATTTTTATTCAAGACTAGTGTTCTACCACTTGAGCTACATACAGCTCTCTGTCTGAATTTTTGGTGTTAATTGGAGGTAAGAGTCTCAGGGCCTTTCCTGCCCTGGCTGGCTTCAAAACACAATCTTCAGACCTCAACCTTGTGAGTAGCTAGGACTACAGGGACGAGCCACCAGTGTCCCACAAATTTTAAGCCATCAAGGTAGTGATCATTTGTATAGCAGAGAAACAACCAAACCCTGGCTTCTCTTGATAAATCTGCCTCCCACAAACCTTTTTCCCTTACTATTTATAATAATCTGCCTAGAAGAGCATTCAAATAAATTCTATTGTGCTCTGTATTCCTTTTATTTCATTTCAGTGAACAGATTAAAAACTCAAGACTTCCAGGTCATCTCTTTTCACCTGATCTGTTTCTGTATATTCTGTATTACTACTACTCTGACCCTTGCTCTGTTCCTTTCTCACTTTCCAAAAATCCTTTCACTGTGTCCTCTGAAACTCAGGTGTGGCATCATCAAAATCGCTTATTTCTTCAGCTCTCCTCTTTATCTTACTTGCACCGACAGATACCTCAGTCTTATCTAGGAGTTCTGCTCTAGCTCCAACAGTTTCAACCAAGGCTATTTTCTTTCCCTTGTCTCAGATAAAAAGAACCGCTAGGAAGTAGACTTCCTTAATCCTGTCATTTCTTAGTCATTTTCCTGTCTCACCTCCCTAAAACCCAAGCATTGACCCTCAGACCACTAGCCTTTTACCCGCTATTCCTCTTCCTCATCACGGCCACCCACAAATCCTCAGGGTAAGCCCTTCCCTTCCCAACAGAGGTTCTACCCTTCCAGCACCTATTTTCTTCTAGTTTTAGATTTCACTTGATACAAGACGACAAAAACACAAACATTAAAACAAACAAACAAAAACCTGGCAGCCAGGCACCAATGGCTCATGCCTGTAATCCTAGCTACTCAGAAGGCTAAGATCTGAGGATCCCAGTTCAAAGCCAAGCCCAGTCAGAAAAGTCTGAGAGACTCTTATCACCAATAAACTACTCAGAAAAAGCCAGAAGCAGCACTGTGGCTTAAATGGTAGAGTGTTATCCTCGAGAATGGAGAGGCTCAGGGACAGCCCAGGCTTGGAGTTCAAGCCCCAGGACCAGCAAAAAACAACAACAACAAAAACTGGCAATATAGCCAGTTTGTACTTGAAAATAAAGATCCCAGCCTCCTCATCTTTGCTAGGCCCTAAAAGAAAAAAAAAAAAAAGGTCTTCGTTTTCTCATCTTCACTGGGAAGTCAACTTCTTATTTTACTAAAGGCACCAAGGACAATGTGAATATATTTGACATGGTCAGAAAAAATCAAATATAAAGATAGTCTATCAAATATAAAGATAGTCAGATCATTCAACTTCATC
The DNA here is from genome assembly GCF_000151885.1 of Dipodomys ordii. Classification (NCBI taxonomy): domain Eukaryota; kingdom Metazoa; phylum Chordata; class Mammalia; order Rodentia; family Heteromyidae; genus Dipodomys; species Dipodomys ordii. The sequence continues at coordinate 27,367,912 of NW_012267224.1, forward strand.
TACGAGGAATGCTTCATTATGGTTTTGGTACTCAGTCCTTCACACATTTATCCTAATGATGAGTCATTCCAGGGCGATTCCATGGCATAATGTGATGGCTAGTGTGACCTTAAGATAGCTCAAGAAGTATTGATAATAAAAACTTATAGTAATATCACCTAAACTTAAGAGTTCCTACTTCCAGCTACAATGTCTCATTATTTTTATGAAGTTTGAATACAAAGACTCTTGAGTAAACAGAGGCCTGCTTATTGTTGTCCTAGGTATTAACAACATATCAAATCTTTTTGTGGGGTAACTGAGGATTGAATTCCTGGCTGTATGCTCTACTACCCTTGACCCACACTCTCCTCTCCTAGGCCTTTGGCTTTCAGTCTGGTTTTTCAGACAGGGCCTCATGCTTTGCCAGGCCAGTCTAAGACTGTGATCCTCCTATCTGAGTGGATGGGAAAACAGGCATGTACTACCACATCCCACCCAATGCCTTCGTAATAAACTTGAATTGATCTTCACAGAAAATCATTATTCAAACCAAGATTCAATTAATCACTATATAAATGCCACAATGTTAGTGAAAAACTAAACAAACATCCTATTTATTAGCTTCCTGTGGTTGCTGTAACAAGTTATCAAGAAGATAATAGATTAAATCAACATAAGTATATTATTTTACAGTTCTATGATCAGAGTCACTAGGCAAAATTAAGGTGTTGCCAGGCTGCATTCCTTTTTTGGAACCTCAGGCAGAGAATGTGTCCTTCTTTTTTGAGCTTAGAGACACAGCAGACTACATCCCTCAGGTCATGGCTCTCTTGTCTATCTTCAAACCAGATCTTCTCAGGCTGCCACCTCTTCCACCCCTTCCTCTTCCCTTCTACTCTTGTTAACCTTAATTCTTCTTGGTCATGCCATCTAACATATTTGCAGGTTCTGGAAATCAGAAATTCTCCAAAAGACCCTTATCCTGCCTACACATGCCATGAATCACAAAGCCTCTCTGTAATAAAACAAACTAGAATCTCTTAAAGATAAACCATCAGGGCTGGGAAGGTGGCTCAGTGGTAGAGCGCTTGCCTTGCATGCTCAAGACCCTGGGTTCGATTCCTCAGCACCACATAAGCAAACAGAAAAAAGCCGGAAGTGGCGCTGTGGCTCAAGTGGTAGCGTTAGCCTTGAGCTGAAGAGCTGAGGGACAGCGCCCAGGCCCAGAGTTCAGGCCCCACGACCGGACCCAAAAAAAAAAAAAAAAAAGATAAACCATCAAAGAATAATTTGATCAATTAAAAAGACTCCACCACCATATCCATAACTTACTAGTTCTTTCATATTTCTTCAAGAAAATTGAAAAATAATTGATGTTATATGGCAGAACAGGCTTTCTATAGGGAATCTTCTAAATGGAAATTTTATTATTCAGAGGTTCAAATGAATGAGAACATATTTTTCCTTCTGGAAAAATACTTAGTTGCCATATCATGTATAAAAATTGCATAATTTGTTTCAACCAAATGTATAAACACTATAAATTAAATCCCACTTTGCCCAAAAGTCCATTATGTGTGTGAATTTCTAAGCTAGAGCTCTAAAAAGAAAAAACAGGAAAACTATATAAAAAAATACTAGAGCTTGCATATATTTATAAACCTATGCTTAATATTCCCAATATGACATTTTACCTATAATACTCCATCAACAAAGACACACTTAATGTGTCATTCAGAACAGATTTCTTCTCAAGGCCATGAACAGTCCTCTAACTTTCTGCAGTGTAATCACTTCATTTAAAAAGGCAGTTGTTTTGACCTATTAAAACTTGGGTAAACTGCCAAGTTGCTTTTGTGCAGCCAAGTGGGCCAAGCAAGTTTACAACCATCTGAACACTAGTTCAAATAAGCATCCCGAACCACAGACTATTCTGAAAATAACCACCATAAAGCAGTTCTTCTTCACTAAAATAATCATTATAGCTAAGTTTATGTTTAAGATAAAATTTATCCCCTTTAAACTACTAAGATTTTGCAATCTGATTTACTTGCTGACCTTTTCCATTTATTTCTCTGGCCCTAATTATATCCAAAGCTTTCAAATAAAAACAAACACATTGGTATATTGCTTAGATGATAATTATTTCTGTAATTTAAAACTATGAATTACAGCTGGGCGATGATGGCTCGTGTCTGTAGTCTAGCTACTCAGAAAGCTGAGTGAGATCTAAGGATCATGGTTTGAAGTCAGCATGGACAGGAAAGTTAGTGAGGCTGTTATCTCCAATTAACTACCAAAAGAGCTGGAAGTGGAGTTGTATGTAGCTCAAAGTAGCAGAGTGCTAGCCTTGAGCATAAAAATGCTCAGGGAGACTACCCAGGCCCTGAATTCAAGCCCTAGGACCATCAGACACAGACACAGATACAAAATAAAATAAAACAATGACTTATTACAGATTATAGGAAATATGTGGTTACCCCACTTATTCACTAGCCAGAAATGTACAACACTGTTACCATGTTTCACAGAGTAAAAGATGGACTTAACAAGTTTTGTAGAATAGAGAAAGAGTCTTTCTTGATATAGAAGACACAAGATTTGATGAGAATGTACTGATTTACTAGTTAAACGATTCTTAACTTTCTATCATCTCCATTCTGCTACTGAGCTCATGCAGTAAATTCATATTTTGTATACTTTTTAGTTCCAAAACCTATTTTATTAATTTATTTTTAATAAGAAAATTTTAGACTCTTAGAAGCAAATCTCACAAACATCTATTTTTCCATTCAAGTATTTACTTTTACTAAGGAGCATGAGCTATTTTAAGATCATTTTTGAAAACTCCATACTCTAGATCATCTCAGAGTCAGTATCTAGTTATTCCTGTCCCCTTCCTTCCCCCCCACCCACATCCTCTTAAAAACGGCCATAGCTAGGCACCAGTGGCTCATATCTGTAATCCTAGCTACTCAGGAAGCTGAGATCTGAGAATCATAGTTCAAAGCCAGCAAGGGCAGGAATGTCTATAGGACTTTTATTTCCAATTAACCACAAAAGTGGAGCTATGGCTCAAGTGATAAAGCACTATCCTTGAGCACAAAAAGCCCAGAGACAGTACCCAGGTCCTGAGTTTGAGCCCCAGGAATGGAAGGGGACTAAAAGGCCAGTTTTCCTATTTCTTTGTATAGCAAACAATTTTAAAATATATTCTGGACATATTGAATATTAAAAGTTATGTGACTGAAGTGTAGATTTTAACATTCTCTGGAGAATCTGCTTTTCTTAAAAGTTTATACCAGGCTGGGATGTAGCTCAGTGGCAAAGCGCTTGCCTAGCAAGTGCAACGTCCTGGGTTCGATCCCCAGTACCAAAAAAGAAAAGACAAAAAAAATATATAGTTAAAAAAAAAAACCCAAACAAAAAGTTTATACCATGTCTTGTCTTTCCTTCTTAGAATGATGGTCCAACTGTAAGTTCAGTTTTCAATTTTCAGTGCCTTTGGGTTTATTCTCTGAAGACATAATTCAAGAATAGTGGTTTACATTGCAGTTCAGTTCTCTAATCTGGACTGTTTATTTAGGTCTCTTCTAAGTATGTGTAGCTTCAATGAGGTGGACCTTTGTGCAGTCAGACATAATCATGGCTCTGTTCTCTCTGTGATTTCCAAATCCTGCTCTAGCTTCCAGGATCTTCTTTCCCAATTCTTTGACCAGAGAGATGTTTTTCTTCTCAGGGTCTTAAGTGTCTGTACCACCACAGTGATGAAACTTTACAACTAGAAGTTGACTCAGGGCAAGCAGGGAGTGAAAAGATGATATGAAAGGCCCTTTTACTTTCCTTTGGCTAGAAATGAGGTTCTTGGAGTTTTTCCTGTTTTACCCTATATATAGTGCTATAATTCAGCACTCCATTCTGTTAAAGCTGGGTTATAGAAAGAAAAAAAAAATGGTAAGCTCTCCACTGCACTAGGTATTCAAGTCCTGACTTCTACTGTTTGCTTTTTAGCATCTTCAGTTAACTTTAGTATTAGTTTTAATAAATCAAAAAGACTTACTGAATTTTGGCCTTTTATATTTTACCCATCTTCCAACAAGTTTTCAACTAATAGCTTTACAGTTACTGACTAATCATTATCTAGATTTATTATTTCATTAGGAATTACACAGTGCTAAATCACAAAATACATCTTTTGCCTAATATATCTTATGTAGTTTAACTCTTCTAAAGCTAAACTTCCCCAATTTGGTAATACTAGAAAATCATCTCTTTAGAAAAAGATAAATAAATAGTTGTGATTATTTTGTTTTAAATTTCCAATTATTTTTCCAATCTCTAGTTTTCTTGAGATTGTAAATCTATTTTTTGTTCTTGTTGGTGGTGGTCGGAGGGCTTGAACTTAGGGCCTTGTTGCTTTTCTTAAGCTTTTGCACTCAAGGCTAGTGCTCTACCACTTTGAACCACAGGACCACTTCTAGTTTTCTGGGTGGTTAGTTAGAGATAAGTGTCTCACAAACTTCCTGCCCCTGCTGACTTCCAGCCATTATCCTCAGATCTCAGCCTCCTGAGTAGCTTAGGATTACAGGTGTGAGCCACCAGAGCACAGCTTGTAAATACCTTTTATATGATCTTATTTTTACACAATATCCTATGGGATAACAGTTTTAAAAAGTTAAGTTTTTGAAGAAACTACAAGGAAGTTTCATTATAAAATGAGATTCAGTGGAAGAGGTAAGAAAGCTCAGAACACTGAGATGAAAATATATACATGTTCCTATCCATGAGTAGGTCTTTTAGTGTGTCTATACATATACATATATTAAAGTTTTATAATGAAGCAGCTCTATGTTTCTTTGAGAGAATTAAGTCTTAGGTTAGTGACTTGTTTCTTAAACTTTCAGAAAATAATATATAATCTACTTATGAATTTGGCCAATGAGTTGATGCCCATCTGTAAAGAATGGATCTAGAGAAACTTGTCACATCAAAATTCTCTTCCAATTAGTGAATGTACCCCAAATGCCAATAAACAAACCTTTAGAGAAACTGAGATTACTGTGATTGTGTATAGATGATAGACAATGGAACCAAAACAGACGATGCTCTTTAAGTCAACAAACATTTACTGTGCATCAACTCTGTGTCACGTCTACGTTATCTGTAATGGATCCTCACAACAATGTACACACTCAGGAAACTTACAACTAAGCAAACACCAAAACTACTGTTGTTCTCTATTTTCTAAATGATGTATTTCAGTTCAAAGTGATGACTATGAACTAACCAGAGTAACATGTCAAGTAGATACTAAAATAAGTGTCTTCCACCATTTAATGTATAGCATTTAAATTGCCTGTCTGCAGAATTCCTTAACATTGTCTTCTAAATCTATCTAGACTATAAAAAGACAGTGAACCTTTATCTTTAAGGCTCTAGTTTTGTTCCACTGAATCAGCTGTCAACTGGTTTCCAAATAATGTACTAATTCTTTCACATAAAAAATAAAAATAACCGTAACAGGAAATTCAATGCATCAGGGGAAAAATAAACACTGAACAAAAGGTATTTGCAAGTGTCTTAAATATTTAAAGCTATTAAGACAAATGTAAAACCTGGCAAAAACTTTTTTAAAAAGTACTCTATTTTTCTGCACATTCCCATCACTATATACATTTTAAAGAAAAATAATGAGAGTCAAATTTTGACTTATTTCCTATTTTAAAATAGAGATATAGGTTAGTCTAATTACAATATGATTTATAATTTCTAGTAAAGAAAAAAGCCTAAGTCACCAAGAACTAGCACCAACTTACGCTTCCAATTTATTCCCACTCTATCTCACTCTAGCAGTCAACCTATACATACTCCTATCATAAAGAGCCAGGGTCATCTAACTTACTCTGCAGCGTAAGTTACCAATAATTACCAATAGGTGATTTTGATTTCAAGGCCCTGAAGTCTTTGCTACAACCACTTGACTGCCACTAGAGCTAAAAAGTAGGCCGATATAATATAACATAAAAAAACAAGAATGTCCATATTCTAATAAAGTTCTACTCATAAACACTAAAATATGGATTTCACTCATTTTTCACGGTACAAATTAGTATTCCTTAAGATTTTTGTCTTCAGCTATTAAAAAAAATTCAGACACAAGTTAGGCACCAATGGCTTACATCTATAAACCCTAATTACTCAGGAGACTGAGATCTGAGGATTGAGCTTCAAAGCCAACCCAGGCATACAAATCCAAGAGACACAGGCTCAAGGAATAAGAGTGCCACTGTGAGCAAAAATGCTGAACAAGAGCAAGAAGCCTGGAGTTCAAACCCAGATATCTGTGCAGTTACATGCATATACATACAATGTAAATGTTATTCGTGCGTGCGTGCGTGTGTGTGTGTGTGTGTGTGTGTGTGTGTGTGTGTGTGTGTCGGTTGTAGGGCTTGAGCTCTGGGCCTGTGTGCTGTCCCCCTCAGCTCTTCAGCTCAAGGCAAGTGCTCTACCACTTGAGCCACGGCACCACTTCTAGTTTTCTGGTGGCTAATTGGACTTTCCTTCCTGGGCTGGCTTTGAACAGTGATCCTCAGATCTCAACCTCCTGAGTAGCTAGGGATTACAGGCATGAGCCACTAGCACCCTGCTTAAATATTCTTAATTCATGATAATAAAATTAGGCCTAATAAAATCAGGCAGCAAGTTGACTTTGATAGTGTACAGATCCCCTGACAGAAGGAGACTATCTTGTGAACTAGAGTTGCAGTGGAGGGTTGGCCTCTCTTTACCTCAGTTAACTGATGTTTATAATCTCTAAACTGAAAATCTGACAGGAAATAACTCACTCTTATTCTACTTTTTACTCATTTGCAAATCACCTGGTTTATCTCAGAAAAGGACAAAAGTTGTAACTTATTTTTAAGGAGTAGCAGATATTTCAAAAGCTGATATTATGCAATTACTTCTGGGTTTCTATTATTCTACCAATAAGTAACTTTTCACATTGTTATGGTTTGGATATAAATTATCCCAAAAAGGCTTGCTCCCCAGGTGGTGGTGCTATTAGAGGATGATGGAATCCTGAAGGCTCCAATCTAATCAATGAATTTTCATTGATGAGTTCACAGGTCAATGGACTATTAGAGGAAGAGTTTGCACCAGAGAGAATGGATCACAAACCTGCCACACATATCTGTAAATGTACAGATATTTAAAAATAGCTAAACAAAACTTAGGATAAAGATACTCTAAAAGAATAACAATGGTTTCTCTTGGTGATAAGGGCTTCCAATATTTAAAATTTTTCATTTGTGCATTTTTGTGTGTTTCCAAAGCTTTTTATACAACCAAAGGAGATTAAGAAAGTTGACTACTTAAAATTAAATAATTTTAATGTAAATAATAAATCACTAGCTAAGCAAATCTAATCTCAGGGACAACTCCCATTTATGCTTTAAAACACACATAAAACAAAACCTTTGAAGCCAGGTTGCTGAAGGACTAGGACTGGACTATAATCCCAGCACTAGGGGAGGCAGGAGGGATGAGAGCTCAAGACCTGGGCCAGTCACCGGTGGCTCAAGCCTGTCATTCTAGCTACTCAGGAGGCTGAGATCTGAGAATCATGGTGAAAAGCCAGCTCAGGCAGGAGAGTCTGTGAGACTCTTATCTCCAATAAACTACTCAAAAAATCCAGAAATATCGCTGTGGTTCAAGTGGCAAAGTGCTAAACTTGAGCAAAAGAAGCTCAAGGACAGAGCCCAGGCACAGAGTTCAAGCCCCAGGCCTGGGGAGAAAAAGACCAGATCTGATTACTTAGTGAGTTCAAGGCCAAACCAAGCTATATGAGATCTGTCTCCAAAAAAAACAGAAATAACTATTATCCTCAATCCTCCCCTAAATATAAATAACCCATGCTTTCATTTTCTACTATTCATGAAGAGAATTAAAAATCTAGTTATTTGTACTTTTCATGTAGAAAGAAAAATGTTTCGGAAAAATACACAAAATAGTATACTATGAAAATAAAAATAATTAAAAAAATAAAATCTTTAACAAGTAAAAGAATTCTAAGACTTCTAAGACTTTACATATTATTTTTTGTGAAATGTACAACTGAAGTTGTAATTGGAGAGTTGGAACTGTATTTATGAGAAGTAGGAATTTATCACTTAACTCATAGAAACTACACATAACAGCACTATAAGCAAATGAATATAAACCAATCTAAAATGCTATTTGTCTATTAGTCTTTACTATTATTAGTCCATTATTCTATTGTTAACTTGTTGTAAAACTTAAAAGAGGTATATAAATCCAAGATTTTAGACTCAGAAAAGGAAAGGACATAATGTCCACTGATGTAATGTTTGCCAAAAAACTACACAAAGTATTTTATTTATGCATCTGCATAAAGTACTATAAGGAAGTAAATACAAAAAAACTGAAGTTTTACTATAGTATTAAACTGAGTAATTTTCTCTCCACAATGAAATTTTATTAAAATGTTCTGAGTAAATATTTCATTTGACTTAGCATCAGAAGTAAAAATGTGATGGAAAGATGAGAGTAAAGATGTCACTTTGAGAATGAGGGGAAGAAATAATTTCTTTTTAACACTAACACTTTGTACTTGACACACTTGATTCTAGACAATAGTTAACTGATAAAATTAAACCTGATGGGGTTAGGGGCCTTATGCCTGTAATCCTAGCTTCTAAGGAGACAAAGCTCCTGTTTGAGGCCAGGCAATGAATCAATCAACAAAACTGCTAGATGTGAGGAACGGCTCAACTGGTGGAATTGTTGGCCATAAACAGAACCAAAAACAAAACCCACTTAAACATCCTAGTTTCATATTTCTAACAATACTGAAATCTAAAAGTTACAGGCAGTAATGAGCAAAACAGCAAATAGCTCTGTTCTTTGGAAAAGATATATATTCATCTCATATATTATACCTACAACTCCTAAACATCTAACGCTAAGTAAGATGTAGCCAGCTGGCATGGATATCTCTGGCCTGTAATCCTACCTATTCAGGAGGCTGAGTTCTGAGGATTGCAGTTTGAAGCAGGAGTTCTGAGGACTGAAGTTTAAAGCAGGCCAGGGAAGAGAAGTTCCTAAGAGTCTTACCTCCAATTAAACACCAACAAGCCAGAAGTGGAGCTCTGGCTCAGGTGGTAGAGTGCTAGCCTTCAACATAAAAGCTGAAAAAGTGTCTAAGCCCTGAGTTTCATGCATATGCACACACACAGCTAAAATGTGATTTTTTTAATATTAAGATTGAAATACATATTTTTCCTCAAAACTGTACAACTACCAAAATGAAAGTGTTGCAAATAATCTCACCCCTTCAATTTTTTTTTTTTTGGGTCCGGTTATGGGGCCTGAACTCTCGGCCTGGGCGCTGTCCCTCAGCTCTTCAGCTCAAGGCTAGAGCTCTACCACTTGAGCCACAGCGCCACTTCCGGCTTTTTTATTTTTGCTTATATGGTGCTGAGGAATCGAACCCAGGGCCTCAAGCATGCAAGGCAAGCACTCTACCACTGAGCCACCTTCCCAGCCCCTCACCCCTTCAATTTTATGTTTCTTTTAAAAATCTATCATTTCCTATCTTGTAATTATTATAAATGCACATACACTTTTAACCATATCAAAGTACAAACCTACGGGGCTGGGAAGGTGGCTCAGTGGTAGAGTGCTTGCCTTACATGCATGAGGCCCTGGGTTCGATTCCTCAGCACCACATAAGCAAAAAGAAAAAAGCCGGAAGTGGCGCTGTGGCTCAAGTGGTAGAGTGCTAGCCTTGAGCTGAAGAGCTGAGGGACAGTGCTCAGGCCCAGAGTTCAGGCCCCACGACCGGACCCAAAAAATAAAAAAATAAAAAAAATAAAAATTAAAAAAAAAAGTACAAACCTACTGACCTCAATTGTACAGCAGTCAATAGTACTGCATTTTTAAAAAAGATTGTTGTGCAATTAACTAATGTTTAAAATTTTTATTGATATAGACTTTGCATACAGATATGCATGCATATATTCATGTAAAAAATTTCCAGGCTTTTATGTGTGTAGTGTTGGATAGGAATTGGAACCCAGGGTTTTGAACATGATAGGCAAGCAATGTTCCACTAAGGAACATCTCCAGTCTACATCTTTATATACACTTCATCTAATTGTAAACAGTCTTAAAACTTTGAATTTTCTGCAAGCTCTATCACCTCTAAAGAATTAAGACTGGAAATTGCTGCTTGCTGAGAGCCAGTGGCTCACACTCAGGATCCTGAGATCTGAAAATCATGGTTTGAAGCCAGCCAGAGCAGGGAAATCTATACTCTTACCTCCAGAAAGCTATCAAAGAGCAGGAAGTATAACTGTGGCTCAAGTGGTACAGTACTAACCTGGAGGAAAAAACAAAACAACAACAAATCCTCTGGAAGCATACAAAATGTATAGTCCTGGGTGAATCAGATGGATGTACACTATCAGTCGGTAGCTCAACATATACTCAATCAAAGGCCTTTAACCAAACAAGACCCTAAAACTAGCTCCAAAGAGTCCTACTTAAAAATTATGAGATCCATCTTTATATTGTATTCAAAATATAAGATATATCTCACATCAGTTTAACCTCTGTACAAACTATAAATTCCTCCACACCAACTGGTTCCCCAGTAGAAAAAAAAGTATTTCTTAAGGAATATACCACTTTAAACTTTCTGACATATTCCAGATCATTTCCCTATCCTGTAAGAAATAAAGAGAGACTAAACTGGCAGGAAGACAATCATTGAAGAACACAACAATAAGCCAGGTGTGGTAGTATATAACTATAATCTCAGTTGATGGAGGTAGAAAGATCTGGAGGCCAGCCTGGGCTACATGGTAATACACTTGTCTCCAAACTAAAGGAACAATTCCGTTTTCAAGACTGAAAAATACCTATTTGTAAATGTACAAAGATCTAGAATGATATACTCAAGTGTTAATAGTAGTTATCTCTGGGAAAAAATGTGAGATAGAAGTAGTGGTTTTTCATATAAAGAGGGTTTTTCCTTAGTATACAGACTATATAGCTATTACTTTCCATGAGCATCACTTTATTTCTGTAATAAAAATACAATTTACAGTAATATTTTGAAGTATAATCCCATTTGTTAGAAAGGCTATATAAATCTACATACATGGAATTCAAAGAAAAACTATGTACCATTTTGCACTACAGTGGTTACTATACACCTCATATCAAAAAGGAATACAATAAAGAACACTGGTAATATTAACAAAAATGCCTACAGCATCTGTTACCCACTATTAGCTACTCTGATTATACTGTATTAGACACCAGGAGTTTGCCTATGATCTCCCTAAAGAATATCCCTTTTCAGTCTTAACCTCAATGAAAAGGTTAGGTTGGCAGAACTAAAAAAATCATTATATTTACAACAACCATGGTCATAAAAATGTTAAAGATTTTTTTAAACCAAGAAAACACTGCCTGTTTTCTTTTTCTTTTCTTTTCTTTCTTTTCTCTTTTTTTTTGGGGGGGGGAGTCATGGGGGAAGAGGTGCCTGTTGTGGGGCCTGGGTGCTGTCCCTAAGCTTTTGAACTCAAGGCTAGCTTTTACCACTTGAACCACAGCTCTGCTTCTGGCTTTCTGGTGTTTAATTGGAGATAAGAGTCTTACGGACTTCCTGTCCAGTTGGCTTTGAATCATGACCCTCAAAACTCAGACTCTTTAGTAACTAGGATTACAGGTGTGAGCCATCACTGGCATGCAACTCTTTTTTTGCTTTTGCTTTTGTACTTGTACTCAGTGGCTCATACCCTCACTTGGTAGAGCTAGCACTCTACCATGTGAGTTACAACTCTACCTCCAGCTTCTTGCTGGTTAATTGGGGATAAAGAGTCTTACAGACTTTTCTGCCCAGACTGGCTTGAAAATGCAATCCTCAAATCTTAGCCTCCTGAGTAGCTAGGATTACAAGCGTGAGCCACAGTTACCCTTTTTATTTTATTTTTTGTAAGAAATAAACTACACACACACACACACACACACACACACACACACAGATTAATATATCTAATTTACTTAAGGAAAAGAAAAGCTTTCCACTCCCCAAAGCACATTAACCTATACAACCAAGTATATTATCACTGTAATGAAGCATCGTAGTAATGGGCCTGGGTGAGGTGAGTGGACCTTTGGAGGGAGGGCAGGATGTCAAAGAAGCAAAATTGTATACAAGTAAAACTTTTGAATAATATAAAGGGAGACACAAACAATATTATCAAAGTAGGATAATCCAGTTATTATGCCAAATGTAAACAGTATCATTGACTATTTTAGCAACTCAAATAATAATCTTTAAAATTGAATTTCTGGTGTTATGTTACAGATCTGTAATCCCACTACTTGGGAGACTGAGGCAGGAGGATTTGAGCTCCAAACCAGCTGGGGATACATAGTATCTTAAAAAAAAACAACCCTGAATTTGTCTGTGACCTCAACATTGTAAAAATTAAGGTGTAAATAATCATTAAATTGATCTTCAATGTTTTAGCTTTTCTGCTTAGATTTTTAAGTCACATTGAAAATGACTAAAAATCACCACAAATTAAAAACCAACTATCAGATACATTAAGAGGTAGACCTTTAATCTGTTCTTTGAATCTAAAAGTCACAAAAATTTTATATATACAATGTATTTATATTGTATATGCATTTCCCATCCTTTTGTCTTCAGACTGCTTCCTCATTAGTTCTCCAAAGTTTCATTAGTTAGAAAAACACAAATTCTATGCTGTTACACCCCCCTTAACACAAAGATGTACACTACTCTCACACTCTTCTATACCTAGCCTTTTTTTTTTTTTTTGCTTTATGACAAATTTTTGAAGTTTTCCATGGGGATACAGACGAACGCTTCCTCATTCTTTTTTCACGGCTCATCACAATTAGTTCTACCACATTTTCAGTCCCTTCTTCGGGCTAACCTTGAATGACATTCTGATTTAGTCAGCTACTGAACACATGGATTACTTTCCTTCCCACAAGATTTCAAAGAAGAAAAAGTTTTGGGGCGTCCCAAGGTATTTTTCAGAAGAAAGTAACTCATTAAATTTCATTACAAGAATGTTTTATTTCCAAACAGGTATCTCCTCCACCCCCATACAGGGGGACGGGATGGTCCACCTTGGAACAGTTTCTGCTCTAATCCCTGAAAGCCACCCCCCCCCCAAACACACACACAATCAGAAGAATCTTGGCATGAAATTACCTTTACTTTGATTTCAGGGTTCGACGTGTAGTAGCCCAATCCACAAAGACTGTGAAAGTTTCTTTGCTTCTTGTGCTTTTCTTTCACTGTGAAAGGAAGACATCGATTCTGTATTTTCAAGACGGCAGCTAGAAAGTCCGCGTGGCACGTTTCTAATCTCGAGAAAGCACAACCTGAGGTGACCTGTCATCTGCCGGGTCAGAGGTCGAGGCGGTGGCTGAGTGTCCTCCACTGGATTGACATCTGCACCAGTCCCTCCCCCCCCCAAAAAAAAACACTCCCCAGAACGCAAAGTCTGCGGCGCTACGCCCCGGACCAAGCCGCCAGGCCGGGGCGCGGGCGGAGCGCAGCGCGGGCGGCCAGACGG
>NW_012267224.1:27382326-27396842 GCF_000151885.1 Dipodomys ordii
CGCTCACCGGGAGCGCGCGCGTGGCGGCGGCCAGATTTCCTTCGCGCGCTTGCCGGCCGGGGTTTCCACTTTCGAGTCGGTCGCCGCGAGCCGAGTCCGTGATTGCGCTCCCTCCCGGCGCATGCGTCGTCAGTGACCCCGGGCTCCGCGGCCGGCCGAACCCGGCGATCGCCCCTCCCCTCACGGCCTTCCCGGGCGCGCCGCCGTGCGCATGCGACTTGCCCCGTTAGGCGGCGCGGACCCGGGCCAGAGGATCCCGGGCGCCCGGGGAGACTCCGCGCCCGCGGGCCATCGTCCGCGCGCTCCGGGGCTGCCGAGGGAACCTCGGCCCGCGTCTGCCCGGAGGAAAGCCGAGGAGGCGCGGCCTGGCCGGGCTGAGGGTGCGACCGCGCCGCGGAGCGGAGACTCTGGGTCCTGGTGACTTGGGCTCCTCACCCGGGATCCCAGGAGCTCCCTGCTGGGCCAGGGGTCCCGAGGCCCGGAAAGGGCGCCTCTCCCCCGCGTGGAGCAAGCACTTGGCCCTGGTCTCCCGGGTTGGAGGTTGCGGAGTGGGGGGACGGCCGGCGGAGGCACCTCGGGTCTCGGGAGGAGCGCGATCGGGCCGCTTCCCGCCGTACTTCCCTCCGGTACCGGAGGACGGGGGCCAGCGCGGCCGCGGGGAGCACGCGGGGAGGCCGGGCATTCGCTCCTTTGCGCGCTCCCTTACGGCCTTGAATGACAAGCCCAGGGACCCTGTCGAGGAAGATGGGGGTGGCGCGGTGGGGAGCAACCCGAGCTCGTACCAAGCCTGCCCTGACGCCTTGGTTAGCGCGTCTAAACGCCTGGAAAGGAAATCTCTTGTAGTCCTAGTTCCTAGAGGTTTCCGTTTTGATTTGAATTTGTATTTTCTAAAAAATACAGTTTGCTCAGGTGGCTCTAAAATCTTCTCCCCCCCAAGGCAACTTTAACCTCAGTAAATCCTTCCAAGCCTTGCTGTAATCAGAGAAAAAGGCTAGCTTAACCCGGCATGGTGGTTGCACCCCTGAATCCCAACCCTTACTGTTCCCCTGAGGATGCTCCCATCGAGTGGGAAAACATGATTTGTTCATTGCCCCCATCATATGGCAGAAGGGATTTTAGTGAACGTTTCCGTGTGTTTCCATTTCCGATTCATATTTGAGTCCGTCTTCGGTCTTAAGCTGCGCTTACCAAAAGGGGTATTATCTCTTTTGCAATTTGAGTCTGAAAGCCATCTTTGCATACATGAATAATGATAAAGTACTATGAAAAAATGAACATATTCAAAGATGGAGATTCGGTTTACACACTTTTTGATGCCCCCAAACCAGTGTGAAGTAGGTTCCTCTGGAATATTCTGTTACACTAATCAGTAAGTTGGATGTGTTTGTTTTATTGCCTAAATTAGAAGTTTTCTTTTACCGCAGTTGAGAGTTCTGATACTGGTAAGGTAGCAAGAGATGAGATGAGAAGTTACTAATACTGATAAAGTAGGTTCTAGCCAACCAAGAGTTTGAATACTTTTCCTAGGATAGAGTTTCATTAGAGGAAAAGTGACCCGTTCTCATATTCCCAGGCTCTAGAACATATTTTGAGAAATACCTTTGCCCTTTTTATTGGTTCCACTGCCCCTTGAGTCACCGGATAGAACTGTGTTCACCTCTGACTCCTCCCTCTCTCACATTATGTGTTTAATTATTTACCAAGACCTGTTAATATACTTTTTGTTGTCTCATATTCTCTCCAAGAAAAAAATAATTGGGCATCTAAATATATTTCTCAAAGCTAGGAGTGTAGCAAAAAGAGGGGGATGAATGACCATATCTCCTGCTGAGTAAAGAACTGTGCAGCAGGAGGCTGTGTCTCTTATTAACTATGGATTCTCCATTAAAAGAAATTTGTTACTATTCTCCCTCTCAGTCCCCAATACCAAAGGGATGGACTGAGAAAGGAAAGAAAAAGTACCGGTTGAAAACAAACTTCCTTCAAAGCTAGCCTGAGCTACACTGCAAAACCCTGACCAAAAGGAAAAAATAAAGACCTAACAAACTAAGGAAAGCACCTTCCATTTTCAGAGTTCTTGGAGTCACAAGTTCATCCCTAGAATTTTTGGCTTGAGATTAGAGTTTCATACTAGATAGATTGAATAACCTAGAGTGGAAGAGTTAAGAAACAATCAGATTTGCTGCCTGGTGCATCTCTTAAGTTTCATGTGCATACAGATTGCCTAGGATCTCATGAAAATGAAAATTCCAACTCTATGATAGGGCCAGTTATGGTTCTAACAAGTTTCCTGAGCATGGGTCTGGTGTGAGGATCACACTTTGACAAACAAGATGCTATAAAATAGAGGAGTTTCAGTAGAGCACAGTAGATTAAAAAATGTAGGAAATATCTATTTTGTAGGTTGAATATCAGCTATTAATAACTCTTAGCTGGGTATGATAGTTCATGCTAATAATCCCAGCACCCTGGGAGACTGATACAGAAGGATCTTAAGTTTGAGGCCAGCCTGGGCCAGATAAGTGAGAATTTCTCACACCAACAACAAAATACCTCAAAACTTCTAATCATAAAGTAACAGTTCATTCTCAATAAAGTGGGAATTTTACTTAAGTGAGAATATGTATGCAAGTAGTAGTAACCTGTATTGGTAAGTTTGAGTCCTTTCTAGAAGGATATGTGTGTATTGCTGAAGAGTGAAGCTGGAATTACAACCAGGCAGTTATGACATGTTATAATTTTATGTTTTACAAATACTAAAATCATAAAAATTTAATTGCCCCTTTATAGATCTGAGTTAAGGGGAAAATACTTTCACTTAAGCTAGCCTATTTAACTTGAATATGACAACTTGAATATTAACTTGAATGACAACTGTTTTTAAAAGAAAAAGATTATGTATGAGGGGATGTCTCACAATTGATTTCAACTGGCAGGGAAATTGTGTTGATACTTAAGTGAATTAGAAGACACTAACTAACATTACATTGTGCCTTTATGATAAGATAGCTCTTTTGTTTCCACTACTATTGTGTCCTGAATAGGAATTTACCTCCAATATCTTAACGTCTCTGACGTGATTTTACCTTAGCTGACAAAATAATCAATACTTTTATCTATTAAGACACCCTCCTGCCAGTAGGAATAGAAGGCCCTTTCTTTACTCTGTTAGTTAAATTACCTCCATTTTCACCAATTTATTTCTGATATTAGCCATTTAAGCTTGTATAGATGCTCTCACAAATATCATTCAGCATTGCTAATTACAATTATGTATTATGTATTGTCAATAAACACCAAGGAGGAGAATAAAATGTTTCTGAACTGAAGGTGTTTTTGGGTTTACCAACCTTTCCTCTATAAGTCATGTTCATTTTTTTTCCCAAGATACAACATTCTACAGATCTTCTGTAATGTCCTACTAATGTGTTTCTTCATAAGTTCTGTGATGAATATTAAAACAAAGGTTAGTCCCACAATGTATTTTTTATCACCTTGCCTTAAGGATTTAGAAATTTGCATAGCATACTGTTCTAATTATCCTATAATTAACTACTTAGTAATTTTGTGACAATAATATAGCTAATTAAAGCAATAATGAATAAGGATATTTCCTTAGCACTTTTCAGAATCATTAAGTTGTAATATGTTATTAAGTTGCTTTTTTAATAAGTAAGGGACTTTAAAGAAAAAGTATATGGTTATAAAAATAAGAACTTACTTGAAGATCCATAAATAATAGACTTAAAATGTGTTTGCTGAAATTTCTGAAATTTTTTGAGTCTTTTTTATTTTTTTCTTTGGAAAGTCGCTTTGGAAGTGAGTAGGCATCACAGGGACTTGTGATATTTGTGTTTTTGTCCAACTTGAGAAAAAAGACACACCACAGAAAAGTATTTAGGAGTAAACAGAAGTTTTAGTTTGTCAAAGACAATGAATTTTCTGATACACCTGGAATTTTTTGATGTGCTGTAAGAACTATAATTTTAATATAAAATGAAAAATAGATCTATGTATGAACTTTCTGATCTCTATGAATGATAGAGTATGAAAGATAAAGTATTCAGCAAATGTGCACTTTAACACAATTTATTAAATATTTCTATTTGGTATCATTATCACTGTTTGAACTGTCACCATCATCATAAATAGAAGTGTTTCTAATTGAAGATACCATCATATCTGCAATGCCTTTTCTGGGATTTTCTTCTAAATCAGTCTCTATTGCTCCAACTTCAGCTAGCTTCCACTCAAGTTCTGAAATAAATAACCCATCATTAAACTGGATAAAAAGTTTGGAAAAAAAGAAACATGAAATTACTCATCTGTACTGGTAACTGTAAATCTATAGGTGACTCAAATAAAAATTAATGTCTAAATGAGGATATATTTAAAACCCCATTAACTAAAATATTGTAGGTGAAGGCCTGGCTCAATTTGTAGAATACTTGCCTAACTACATGAGGCTCTGAGTTCAAACTCCACTACTGTCAAAAAATGAAAATAAATGGCTTGCACCTTCATATCAAGATGAAAAGGGGAAAAAACTAAGGAAAGTAGAAAGATATATTGAGAAAACAGCAAAAGCAATAGTCCTGTGCTGTGTTTGAAAAATAAAATGGGAGAAATGCATTTGTTAGGGATATGAGTCTCAAAGAGAATGGAGTAAGTGGTAGAAAATGAATACACATGCTATAGACATTCCATCAAGAAGAAAATAAATGAGTAATAAGTCTAGGATTTCATAATGAGACCCATAGAATTGGGTTTGGATCAGGAGAACAAAGCACAGGGAATTTTAGGTATAAGGAAATGGGTAAAACAAAGTGTGATGGCCCAGATGAGTATGTCTAGGGGTAGGGCTGAAGAGCAGCCAGCTGGCAGCAAGCATTAAAATACACTGAGAAGTTCAACTGGAGAGGTAGGCTGAAAGACTAATTTGTAAACTTATTTTAGACAGGAAACCATTAAAGGTTTTCTGCAAAGGGTGTTAGGATAAGAGTATTATTGCTGGAAACTGATCTGGAGGCAAGGGAAACACTATGGTTTAAGGAAATAAACTTTCTTGATACTCTATACCAGCTATTTTTATAAATAAACCAAAAATAACATCATTACCTTCTAGCTTGAGATTTATCCCTCCACATTCTATAATACCAATGAATTTGCCTTCTATCTGACCATTTTTATAAACAAAAATTGTTGGTAAGCAGTTATCATGGTAGTGTTGAATGCAGCTATTCACGATGGCTTTAACAAATTTAGTTTCTGGAAACTTTTTTGCTAGGAGACTAAGCTGATGGTTAACCAACAAACACATTGGGATGCTGAAAAGAGAAACAGTACACATAATATATTTAAGAACAAACTATTCACCTCAATGTAATAAAATGTATAAAAACATCTTTATGACAAAAATATATCTTTAGTTTCTCATAAAAGTATAGCCTTATCCTCCACTGTCAATTTTAGCAAAGCTAAAACTATGTGTAGAGTCCTCGAGTTTTTATTGGAAGTGCCACTATGGCCTGGGAAGGAAATAACTACTGTGAAAGTCTGGCGCCTAATATAGGCAAACTACATTCAACTCTGGTCGGTAGGTCATGGGGGTAGGGGAAATACAAAAACAACTGAGGTCCAGACAATGTTTGGCTCTTCTAGTTGAAATAAAGAGGCCTTACTCATTACCATCATGTATTAACATGATGAGCTCATACCCAAAGCTCCTCAACTCAGACATCTACATAGCTGTCCTCATACAGAATTATCTCATCAGAAATTAAATTGTTTGGAAGTGTGATCAAAACTTCCAATTCTTCCTGTGATACCTATTTTTCAACTAGCCCCTTACCTCTAATTTATAACAGCCTTACCAAATAGTTTTAGGGCTAATCCTGCCTCCTGTACCTTATTCTCTTCCCTTTCATAAGGCACTTTCTTTGTTATTCTGTTTTCTTCTTCTGATTCCCCACCCCACCTTCTCTTGTTGATTGTGGGGTACGGGGCCTGAACTCTGGGCCTGGGCATTGATTGTGGGGTACGGGGCCGGAACTCTGGGCCTGGGCATTGTCCCTCAGCTCTTCAGCTCAAGGCTAGCGCTCTTGAGCCACAGAGCCACTTCCAGCTTTTTCTGCTTATGTGGTGCTGAGGAATCATACCCAGGACCTCATGCATGGAAGGCAAGCACTCTTCCACTGAGCCACTTTCCCAGCCCCCCTCTCCTCTCTCTTCCTCCCCCCTCTCTTGCCCTTTCTCTCTCCCTCTCTCCCTTCTTTACCCCCTTCCGCCCTCTCTCTGTTCAATTCACAAAATCTTAATACCTTACAATTGAGTCCTTTTCTAATAACCATTCTTTCCTCTAGTTACAGCCCTGGTGATAACCTAGTAGTCTGTATGTTTTGCTCACTTCCATTCTTGAAATGACCTTTCTGTTTGACCTCTGTGGTAAGACTTACTATTGATTTATCTTTTTTTCCTTTTTCTTTTTGTTGGTCCTGGGGCTTGAACTCAGAGCTTGGGCACTGTCCCTGAGCTTTTTCTGCTCAAGGCTAGTGCTCTACCACTTTAAGCCACAGCACCAATTCCCATTTTCTGGTGGTTAATTAGAGATAAGAGTCTCATGGGCTTTGCTGCCCAGCTAGCTTGGAACCAAATCTCAGCCTCCTGGAAAGCTAGGATTAGGCACAAGCCACCAACCAGTGCCTGGCTATTGATTTTCTTTTAACCTTTCTAATTTCCTTCTGTTTTCTCTGCCACAAATACGAATCCCCTTACAGCTATTTTTCTTACTGCAGATACATCCCCCAAAGAACTCTAAACTACCAGTAGTAGATGAATTTCCTCCTCTTTCACCCCTCCAAAAAAAAACCCTAATCTTTCTCCTATATTTTATTAGGTTGGTTTGTGGGCTAAACTTTTTCTTCTACAGCATCTAATATTTAATCAATCGAGTCATACTGATTTCATCTCCCTGTTTCATATCTGTTCGCTCTTCTTTGTTTTTTTTCTATTGCTGTACTCTTTTTTATCTGACCTATATTAGATTACCTAATCTGTTGTATTTTTGTATTTTCTTCCTTTTTTTGTGGTGCTAAGGATCAACTCCAAGAATTTGCACATGTTAAAACAAGACAATCCCTCCCAATGCCAAATTTTATTTCTTATCATCAAAAAAAAAAAAAAAACTAGCCAGGTGTCAGAGGCTTATAGCTACAGAATGAGGGTCATGACTCAAAACCAGCGTAGGCAGGAAAGCCTGAGAGACTCCTGTCTCTAATTAGCCACCACAAAAGCCAGAAGTTGAGCTGTGACATAAGTGATAGAATGCTAACATTGAGTAAAAATGCTCAGGGACTTAGGCCCTGAGTTCAAGCCCCAGGGTCAGCACAAAAAAGGAAGAAAAGAAAACCATTCTGGAAGTTCTCAATGAAATTTGACTGCAAAACTGATGAATTAGTAAATCTTAGTGCTAAAATTTGCATAAATTGCTCTGAGTTTCTCAAAGAACCTGAAGAGAGATTAATGAGACAAGGACTTGTGGCAACAAGGCTGCTGTCATAGTTTCTGTCCATGGTCTGCAGCTCTGAGGAACTGTCCAGAGGGACAATTTGAATAAACTTGGGGGAAAAGTCTACTTCTCAGTTACTTCTGTACTAGGTCAGTGAGTCCTAGAAATGTTTGACTAATTGTAATTAGTAAACAAGGCACTTTAAAATTAACTGTTGGGGGAATGGGAAAGTGCAGGGGAATTTCCTACTAATGGACCCTAAAGAGACATTAAATAGCTATAGGTACTGCCTGATCCTTGATTGACTATTCACAGTATGTGTATTTTATTGCCTGGTGCTAGTGGCTCACACCTATGATCCTAGCTACGCAGTACAGAAAGTCTGAAGCTTATCTCCAATTAATTGCCAAAAAGTTGGAAGTAGAGCTTTGACTCAAGTGGTAGAATACCAGCCTTGAGCAAAAAAAGTTAAGGGACAGAGCTCAGGCCCTGAGTTTAAGCCTTACCCACAACAAACAAACAAAATATATGTATTTATTAAATCTGGAGATACTTGGGAAAACTTGAGTGGGGAATAGGTATTAGAAATTGTTAGGAATTGGGGCTGGGAAGGTGGCTCAGTGGTAGAGCGCTTGCCTTGTATGCTTGAGGCCCTGGGTTCGATTCCTCAGCACCACATAAGCAAAAAGAAAAAAGCCGGAAGTGGCAGTGTGGCTCAAGTGGTAGAGCGCTAGCCTTGAGCTGAAGAGCTGAGGGACAGCGCCCAGGCCCAGAGTTCAGGCCCCACGACTGGACCCAAAAATAAATAAATAAATAAATAAATTGTTAGGAATTACTGTTAACTTTGTTAGATGAGGAAATGCTACTGCAGTTAGGTAGAAGAACATCTTGAAGGGGAATATGCCATCCCTAAATATGGCACTCTGACACAAGGTCTACTGTGAGTTGGAAGCAACTAAGAACAAACACAAAAGACAACCTTTCTGCCTTCCATCTCCATAGCAAGAATGGCAGAATGACTTTAAGTCACTCAACTCAGCCCAGAGAAATACCAGAGGAGAAAAAATAGTATTAGAGAGGGAAAGAGAGAAAGAGAGAGAGAGAGAGAGGGAGAGGGAGAGAGGGAGGGAGAGGAGAGAGAAACCTTCCTAAAACAACCTTTATGTCCCATTCATTTACTTATAAACTAAGCGCACTCTCTTTTGTCTTGTCTAAAATGTTAGATGTCTAAAAATGGTAAGATACTACATAAGCCCATTTTCACATCTCTTCCACATACATCTCACCAAGTTCTTCCCATTAATAGACTTGTGTTTGTTTTGTTCATCAATCTCTCTTTTCTCAGTCAGACAGGTATAGAAAACTTTTACCTAAGAGTCTTTGTCCCTATTTTTTTTAAATGTAGACTGAAGTACTTAGTATGTATGCTTAGTAGTTAATTATCATACTGGTGTATAATTTACTTTGAAATCATTCTGAAAATGCAAAAACACATCCATACACAGAAACAATGACAGTACACAGTGCAAAATGTTTACTGTTGAATCTACACGATGGATATTTAGGATGCTTGTCTTCCTGTTCTATTTTTCTATAAATTTCAAATTTTTCCTAATAAAAGATTTTACCTACTATCAGAGTGATTATTTTTCTAATTTAATGTGATAAGCTCTTCAAATGACAAATGAATATATTTTAAAATACCTAATTTAATCTAAAGCCAATGACTAAGTAAAACTATAGATGTGGTTATATGTAAGACCCATAAATAATACAATAGCATACTAGTTTCTTAAATACTCTGTTATATGTAGAATAGACCCTTAAAGCCAAAAAAGATTGTTTAAAACATTAGTACATTAATATTTTTCCTAATATGTTCTTTTTTAATTTTAGGCTACTTTACACTATTCCATAATAATATATCAATTTTGGACATTATGTGCTATTTCTTGAAAAAGATAAGAAGAATCGGGCTTTCTCACTCACACTTTGTATCAGTGAACAGAAAGTTGCCTTCATGGTTCATTTACTTGTCCATATTTCTTATATACATATTTAGTATTCAAATTACTTTCATAATAAAATATTGCATTAATATTTTTAAACACTCTGGTAATTACCTTGATCGGTATAGGTGAATTATAACCCATAAATCTTTTTCTGCATTTGTGACTTCATTCACATATTGATTTCCAGAAATTTCTCTTAATTCCCCAAACTTTTGTTTTTTCTTAAGTGCATTCCATTCCTGTAAACGCTTTTTTCTAATGTAAAAAAAAAGATACATTAAAAATGTTATTTTCATAAGATCATTGAGAATACAGTGAGTTTGGAACAATAATTAATGCCCTTATACATTAAACAACTTAAATGAGAAGATAATCATTAATGAGATAACCAAGTCATTTTACTTTTTTAATGTAGTCTTTATGGTATCATGGGTATAGCAAAGTAAAAGAAATTTGCTTTGACTTTTATGTAAGACTAGGTTATTTAGACATTGGGCGGACAAAGCATCATGCACAGTTAAAACCTCAGGAGAGAATATGTAGTAATAATAACTATTGAGCACCTGTTATATTGCTACTATTTTGTTTTTAATATTTTTAAATAGTGTATATTGATCATACAGAGGAGTTTCACTGTCATATTTGATATATGCACATAATGTACTTTGATCAAATTCACCAACATAAATTCACCCAATCAATTAGTCTTTGAATATCCTCCTTCCCTGCTTTTAAACAATTGAAAGAGGTTGCATTATTCTACATTTATGCATATATAAAGTATGCTAATAATATTTATATGACCCCCCCATTACCTCTCCTTTCACCTTCCCCTTTTTGGTGGTACCCTTCCCCAAAGACTCCTCCCTATTTCACACATTGTGTCATCTTTAAAAAAAAAAAAAGAGGTGGAGATTCTACATATGTGAGAGAAGATGTGGCATTTGTCTTTCTCAGTCTGACTTTATTTCATTTAACATAATGATCTCCAGTTCCATCCATTTTTTCTGGATGACAAGTTCATTTTTCTTGATGGGTAAATAATACTCCATTGTGAATATATATCATATACATAAATTTTTTATCCATTCATCAGTTGAGCTAATGAAGCAGATTACTTTGGCTACTATGAATAGCACTGCATAAACATAGGTATGTAAGTATCACTAGTATATGCAGACTTAGACTCATTACATATATGAACAAGAGTGGTATAATAGCAGAATTATATGGTATTCTATTTTTAGTTTTCTTTTTTCTTTTTTTGGCCAGTAGTGGGGCTTGGACTCAGGGTCTGGGCACTGTCCCTGAGCTTCTTTTGCTCAAGACTAGCACTCTACCACTTGAGCCACAGTGCCACTTCCAGCTTTTTCTGTTTATGTGGTACTGAGGAATCAAATCCATGGCTTCATGCATGCTAGGTGAACACTCTACCACTAAGCTACATTCCCAACCCTATTTTTAATTTTTTAAGGAATCACATTGGAGACGCTTTTTGCCTTCTTAGGTCTATTCCTAAGTTTTTAAATTTTTGCTTAAGCCTGTTATGAATAGGATTTTTTCCTGATATCTTTCTCAGCCTATTTGTTTTTGAAAAAACTGATTTTTGTTTTGCATGTTGATTTTGTATGCTACTCCTTTGCTGAACACATTTATCAGATCTAAGAGGTTTTTAGTGGAATCTTTATTGTCTTTTAAGTGCAGGATCATATCTGCAGGTAGAGATAATTTGACTTCTTCTTGTTCTATTTGCATTCCTTTTATCTTACCTTGTTGCTGAGGTTAAGAATTCTAGCACTACATTGAATAAGAATGGAGAGAGTGAATATCCTTGTTTTTTGTTCCTAACTTTAAAGGAAATGATTTGTTTTTCCCCATTTAGAATGATGTTGGATATAGCTTTATTGTATATAGCTTTTATTATGTTAAGGTCATTATTCCTGTTCCTGATTTCTTCTACGCTTTTATCTCAGAGTTAAATTTTGTCAAAGACTTTTATTTCCTGCATCTACAGGATGAATATGTGATTGGGGCCTTTATTCTATTGTGTTCTGTATTGCATTTATTGATTTACATATGATGAAATGTCTTGTACCTTGGAAGGAAACCAACTGGATCAAAGGATCAGAGTGTATAATCCTTTGAATATGTTGTTGAATTATTTGCAAGTATTTTATTAAGAATTTTTACATCTTTGATGATCAAGGAAATAGGTCTATACTTTGTTGTTGTTATGTCCTCACCAAATTTTGGTATTAGGGTAGTACTGGCTTCATAGAATGGTTCAGTAGCATTGTTTTCCTTTCTCTTTTATAGAAAAGTGTGAGGATGATTTGTGTTAGTTCTTTAAAGGTCTAGTAGAGTTCATCAGTGAATCTATGATCCTGTCTTAGGCTTTTCTGTTGGAAGTCTATTACTGCTTCAATTTTGTTCCTTTGTATAGATAGGTCTTTTTAGGTAGTTTAGATCTTCTTTGCTCAACTTTTTTTTTGGGGGGGGGGAGGGGAACCTTGAACTCAGGGTGTAGGTGCTCTCCCTGAGCCTCTTTGTGCTCAAGACAAGCACTATACCACTTGAGCCACAGGGCCACTTCTGTTTTTTGAGTAGTTAATTAGAGATAAGAGTCTCCTGTGGACTATTTTTCTGCCCAGGCTGGCTTTGAACCACAATACTTAGATCTCAGCTTCCTGCGTAGCTATTGGCTACTCAGCTATTTTCGGTTGTAATGTTTGCTCTGGGCCTGGGTGCTGTCCCTGAGCTCTTCAGTTCAAGGCGAGTGCTCTACCATTTGAGCCACAGTACCACTTCCAGTTTTGGTAGTTAATTGGAAATAAGAGTCTCACAGACTTTCCTGCCTGGGCTGGCGTTGAACTGCATCCTATCTCAGCTTCCTGAGTAGCTAGGATTACAGGTGTGAGCCACCTGGGCTCAGCTTGGCTCAAGTTTTGTTTTTGTTTTTGTCGGTTGTGGGGCCTGAACTCTGGGCCTGGACACTGTCCCTCAGCTCTTCAGTTCAAGGAGAGAGCTTTACCACTTGAGCCACAAAGCCACTTCTGGCTTTTTCTGCTTATGTGGTTCTGAGAAATTAAACCCAGGGCCTCATGCATGCAAGGCAAGCGCTCTACCACTGAGCCACCTTCCAGCCCTTGGCTCACCTTTTACAGGTCATATACATGTATAAATTTATCTATTCTAGAATTTCTAGTGTATTTGAATATAAGTCTCCAAAGTATTCCCCAATGATCGGAATTTCATTGGCATTTGCTGTAATAGTCTCTCTGTAATCTTATTGAGTCTTTCTTTTCATTAGTTTGGCTAAGGGTGTGTCAATTTCATTTTCTTTTCAAATAGCTGGCTTTTGTTTTCATTGACTATTTTTATTCTTCTTTTTTTTTTTTTTGGTCAGTTGTGGGGCCTGAACTCTGGGCCCAGGCGCTGTCCCTCAGCTTTTCAGCTCAAGGCTAACACCCTACCACTTGAGCCACAGAGCCACTTCTGGCGTTTTTCTGCTTAGGCGGTGCTGAGGAATTGAACTCAGGGCCTCATGCATGCAAGGCAAGTGCTCTACCACTAAGCCACCGTCCCAGCCCCTTATTATTTTTTTAGTGTTCATTTAATTAATTTCTACCTCAATTTCTTTCTACCTACTGCTTTTGAGTTTGGCTCATTATTCTTTTAGTAAGAGCTTGGGTGAATTATTAGGTTATTTATTTGAGATCATTCTCATTTTTTTTTTTTTTTTGGTCAGTCATGGGGCTTGAACTCTGGGCTTGGGCGCTGTCCCTGTGCTTTTCAGCTCAAGACGAACATTCTACTGCTTAAGCCACAGCGCCACTTCCTCATTCTGATTTTTTAATGTAGGCACTTATAGTTATAAACTTTCTAAGTTATAAAGAAAAGGTCTATAAAGAGCAATTAAATGCTTTTTTGTGATTTTAACCTATGGGTTACTTCTTTAGGCTAGGTAGCCGAGAGCCTACTCTACCTTGCATAGTCCTACCATAATGAAGGCTTATACTCATGATTTCCTCTTATTCCTTCTGATGCCTCAACAGTTCCTGTGTGGCCCTGTATATGTGGCAAGATGAAGCTCCTCCTCTTGGGAACTGTAACAAACTCACACTTTGCAATGGCAATCATATCTCACTCATAGTTGAATAAAAACAAAATCCTGGGTATATTTTAAAACCCTCTGACATTGCCAGGTGCTAGTGGCTCATGACTGTAATCCTAGCTACTTAAGAGTCTGAGTTCTCAGGCTGGGAAGGTGGCTCAGTGGTTGAGTGCTTGCCTTGCATGCGTGAGGCCCTGGGTTCAATTCCTCAGCACCACACAAGCAGAAAAAAAAAAGCCAGAAGTGGCGCTGTGGCTCAAGTGGTAGAGTGCTAGCCTTGAGCTGAAGAGCTGAGGGACAGCGCCCGGGCCCAGAGTTCAGGCCCCACGACCAGACCACCCCAACCCCCCAAAAAAGAGGCTGAGTTCTAAGGATTAAAGTTTGAAGCCAGCCTGGGCAGGAAAGTCCATGAGACTCTTATCACTAATAAACTACCAAAAAAGCTAGAAGCGAGCTGTGGTTCAAGTGGTAGCACACTAGTCTTAAGAAAAAGAATCTCGATTATAGCCATTCTAACTGAGGTGAGGTGGTATCTCAATGTTGTTTTGATTTGCATTTCTTTTATGGCTTGAGAGGTTGAGCATTTCTTCATGTGTCTATTGGCCATCCTTCTTTCCTTTTCAGAGAACTTTCTCTTTAAGTCTTTAGCCCACTTATTTATTGGGCATTTGTTTCTTTGAAGATTTGTTTTTGGGGGGATTTAATTTTTTAAGTTCCAGGTATATTTTAGATATGAGATTCTTGTCTGTTGTATGGCTAGTGAAGATCTTCTCCTAATCTGTGGGCTATAATCAAGAACTCTAATAACAACAGATGCTGGAGGGGATGTGGACAGAAGGGAACCTTACTGCATTGTTGGTGGGAGTGTAAACTTCTTCAACCA
>NW_012267224.1:27396987-27446390 GCF_000151885.1 Dipodomys ordii
AAGAAAATGTAGTATATATACACAATGGAATTCTATGCCTCTATCAGAAAGAATGACATTGCCCCATTTGTTAGGAAATGGAAAGACTTGGAAAAAATTAAGTGAAGTAAGCCAGGCCCAAAGAAACATAGGTCCCATGGTTTCCCTTATTTGCAATAACTAGTATATGTATGAGTCAAACAGAAAAGGTCAGATAAGTTGATATTAGTGGAATGAACCCCAAGATAAATATTCAAATGTTTTTTTCCTTTCATGCAATTGTTTCTATCATATTTATAAGATGATTTCTATGCTGCTTTGTATGTCCCTCCCCCACAGTATAACCCATACTTTCACTGTATTTGATGTTGGTATAATTTGTGGAGGGGATGGGAAAAAAAAACATATTGTTTAACTAGGGATACAGGTGGACCCATTGCAACAATAAGATGTACAAGTCGTTATTTTGAAAGACGAACTTAACAACTTTGTTGGGGGTTAGGGGGAGGATCAGGTGGAGGGAGGAGAGGAGTATGGGAAGGGATGGGAAGAGGAAACAACAAGGAGGCAACAATGTTTGATAAGAAATGTACTCGTTATCTTGCCCATGTAATTGTAACTCCTCTGCACGGTATTTTCACAATTAAAAAAAATCCAAAAAAAAGAAAAAGAATCTCATAGACAGCACCCAGGTCCTGAATTCAAGACGTAGGCCCAGCACAAAAACAATAAACAAAACACTCTGACCTTGTTTTACGTGTCGGAAACATGCCATATTAGAAACACCTCTTTTTATGTGACAATTGATTCACATAAAATAGAGCCTAAAGAGAACACTGAGAAAAAATACAGGGTAGGCTTTCTCAGAGTTTTCAAACTGAGGGCCTTCAGTATTTTTTCCCTACCTTGTACTGCATATTTACAGTTACTATCCTTAATTTTCCTCAATTTGATTGATTAGGTTACCCTAGGTTACCATCACTCAGAAACTTCAAGATATTCTTGTTCCAAAGATGACAACATGCCCTACTTAATGGTGCAACCATCAACTACTTCTCTAGCTCCTCCCATCACCTCCTTCTCCTCATTTCTCTTTGTCATTTCATTGGAATTGGGCAGGGGACAGATATAAACACATGGGTTCATTTTGCCAGCAGGAAGTCACACAGTGTTCACAAGCCTCTATTTTTTACCAAACAATCACTATCAGTTAAGATTCAGTGGCATAAACCCATAGCCTTCTGGCTATTTTTTAAGTAGAAAAGAGCTTAATATGGGAATTAAGTGCTTTGCAGATTCATAGGACAGACAGGAATAGGCTCTAGGCTGGGCAACCAGGAATTACTTCCAAGCCATCATTGCAAAACTGGTCGGCCCAGGCTTCATTTGCTGCAATGTAGAAACTGGGGAATCTGGAATTGCTCTGCTACTTGTTCGCCCAAGTATTAAATTACTATGACACTGAGAAAGTCACAGGAACAAATGTTGATTCTAGAAACTTATCTCCCTAGCAACAATCCAAGGATAAAAGACTTCTTCCAGAACAATGTCTCAAAAACCATGAAGCAAATTCTAGACTAATACCATCTAAATGGTTGCTTTGTGTTACTACTTCTTTCTCCACTTAACTCAGTGCTAAATTAAATATCCTGTGAATGTTCAACAGAATCCAAAACATGGTCCTTGCTTCAATATAGTCTAAGTGATAAAGGTCCTGAATTTCTGCTCAAGGTTGGTACGCTACTACTTGACCCACAGCTCCACTAGGACCAGCTTTTTAGCTTCAGCAGTATTGTGCCACACCAGAAGGAAGAGGAACACAGGTCAAGGAAGTCAATTTAGTATATTCACCACAAAATATAGACTGTAAATATGTTTATGGCTACATTGATTTTTCTACGTCATTTAGCTATAAGAGCTACTGGCTTGATTCATTTGCTATTCCATAGCAAATGATCAACACGAAGAGAATTTGGGTTTTGGGGTTTTCTTTTCTTTTCTGTTTTTTTTTTTTTTTTGGTCAGTTGTGGGTCTTGAACTCTGGGCCTGGGTGCTGTCCCTCAGCAATTCAGTTCAAGGTGAGCACTTTACCACTTGAGCCACAGAGCCACTTCTGCTTTTTCTGGTGGTTAATTGGAGATAAAAATCTCATAGACTTTCCTGCCTGGGCTGGCTTTGAACCACGATCCTTCAGATCTCAGCCTCCTGAGTAGCTAGGATTACAGGTGTGAGCCACCAGCACCCAGCTTGGGTTTTCTTTAATATTACTGTTTGTTTATCTAGTCTTGAGCTTGGTCAGGACCTAGAGTGTGATTGTAACTTCCTCTAACTGAGGCTCACAGAAGCCAACTTCCTTTGCAGAGGATTATAGGAGTAAATTACAGGCAAAGGAAGAGATATGAAAGTGATTCATCCATTTTGATGGCTCCTTCCTAAAAAGTCCTGCGTAATCCTCTATATCCCAGAGTCACAAACCGGAAGTAAAGGGTTCTAAAATAATGAAATCTCTAATGAGAAGTACTCAGGCCATAGCCATTGCCTGAAAAATAAAACTGTAGAGTGTGGATCAAAAAGTTGAGAAATTACTTAAAGAAAATATAATTGTAAAAGTTAAAAAGCATATTAATCACTTCCAGGATTTGGTATCCAAGAATCTACTTAAAAAAATACATTTTAGTGACTGTTTCTTTTCTTGTTTTCAAAGTTCAACCATATTGTAGAACATAGTCATAGTACATCATGGCCTTTTATAGCCAAGTAATATTCCACTGAATATGTATGGCATTTTTTAGTTATTTATCAGTTGATGGACATTCACTTTCTACTATTCTATTCATTTTCTACTTTTCACTTTATACTCCTAGATGGACTTTGTGCTTTCTTGCTATTGTAAATAATGTTGCCATGAAACTTCCTATACATCCTTTGTATTTTTAAACCTCGTGGGTACATAAGAATAGAATTGTTGGATCATATAATAACTGCATTTTGAGGATCTTCCAGAATGTCTGTTCAAGCTGTACAACTTTGCGTTCTCACTAGCTATTACAAGGGTTCTAATTTCTCCATCTTCTCACAACTATGTTTGTCTGTCTTTTGAATTATTACTCCAGTGGGTATGAAGTGATCTCTCGGGGTCTTTCCTAAATGTGTTTATTAATGTCAGAATGGAATTGAATTTCAAGATAGCAATCTCATATCTAGAAAACTGAAAATTTGTGGGAGATAAAAATAGTACTCATTTTATGTAAAAAATGGTACAAGTAAAAATATACTACTGGAACTAAAAACTGATATGAAAATATTCTGGAATGTCACAGATGTGAGCAAACAAAAGAAAGAATCAGCATACTTGAAGATAAGATTTTTCCAAATATTTAAGTCTGGGATAACAGAAGAAAAATGAAGAGCTGGGTGCTGGTGGCTCACATCTGTAATTAATTGTATTTGGGAGGCTGAGATCATAGAATCTTGGTTCAAAGCCAGCCCAAACAGGAAAATCCATGGACTCTTATCTCCAATTAATCACCAAAAAGCTAGAAGTGAAGCTGTGGCTCAAGTGGTAGCCTTCATCAAAAAAAGCTAAGAGACAGTGGCCAAACCTAGTTCAAGCCCAAGTACCAGCACACACACACACACACACACACACACA
This sequence comes from Dipodomys ordii, assembly GCF_000151885.1. NCBI lineage: Eukaryota > Metazoa > Chordata > Mammalia > Rodentia > Heteromyidae > Dipodomys > Dipodomys ordii. Next base: position 27,400,619 of record NW_012267224.1, read on the forward strand.
CACACACTGAAAGAAAATGAAGAAAAGTAAACAGAGCCTGAAGGACCTACAGGATACTATTAAGCAGGTAAACACTCATCGTGGTAACCCCAGAAGCAGAGGGGAGGGGCAAGAAAGAATATTTTCAGAACTAATAGCCTGATAACTCGCCATAGTTGATTAAAGACATGAATCAAAAATCCAAGAAGGATAAATTCAATAATACCTACATTGTGTTATATCATAAATGGTGAAAAAGCAAAAGGAGAAGCAAGTCATTACAAATAAGAGATCCTTAATAAGATTACCACTCAATTTCTTACTCAGCAATTCATAAGTAACACAGCACTGTACCGGTATATTTCAATAGCTCTCATATCTTCTTCATCAAAATCATCTTCAGCTTCTTTCAACTCTGAAAGTGTCATCTTTTCATACGGTTTAACTGCAACAACACAAATTGTAGTCAAATTGTTTACAACTATTTTTACTCTCCAAAGTATAAAGAAAAAATACTTAATGATAGCCAGAATATTTTAAAACAAACCTGTAGCAGTCAACCACAAAATAATTTACATATTATAGAAACTACAACATTAAGGTTTTATTACTCCCTCAAAGTTCACAGGCCTGACAGGTCACAGGTGGAATGCAAAAATCAATCAGACCCCATTAGTACCTAGAAATCTTGACCAATCATACACACTATATAGAATGTTTGTTTTTAAAGACAATTACGGGCTGGGCATCAGTGGCTGATGCCTGTAATCCTAGCTACTCAGGAGGCTGAGATCTGAGGATCAAGGTTCAAAGCCAGCTTGGGCAGGAAAGTCCATGAGACTCACCTCCAATTAACCTCCAGAAAACCAGAAGTGGCACTATGGGTCAAGTGGTAGAGTGATAGCTTTGAGCTGAAGAACTGAGCAACAGCACCCAGGCCCAGAGTTCAAGAAAAAGAAAAAAGTAAAGAAAAGATATTACAGGTAGAGAGATATGGTGGAAGAAGAAATTTTACTAACTTACAAGCATAATATTTCAGCTCCTTAATATCTGATTTCAACATGTAATTAGCCATTTTAGGCTAATTTTGAAGGTAGAGGTAAGATTTATATTAAATAATTTTGAATGCCTCTTTCATAGTACGTGCTACCTTAATAGTATTATCACCTTCATCCAGCCCCACAAATACATAAATATACCCATTGCTTCTTTTTGTAAACGTAAAACCATTTCTTCAATTTCATCTTTTGGTTCTTCTTTTGGAGGAAGAATGCCAAAATCTCTTAGAATCTCATTCCATTCTGTATCTTCATTTGGATCCTGCACAAAGAGAAAGCAAACCTATTGGCATATCTGTGCACTTTAATGTGTACTTGTATAATTGCACTTCAGTATACAGTTTTTCATTAACTGTGCTTTAAGAATAAAACAGTGACACACTTCCCAGCACTAGGGGGATTACCTACTTTGAGAAACAAGGCACATCTTCTGCCCTTGATGTCACACTGAGAAATTTAATAAAAATAAATCTAGAACATACTTAACAAATATCAAGAAGTTTATAAGTCATGGACAATTCACTGATCTACAGAGGGCAAAATAAATAAACATCATTCACAAATATGGTTTAATGATCTTGGGACTATGTTTAGCTATATAGATTCACAGGACTCTCACTCAGGGAGTAAGTCTTAGAAGAGCCTAGTAGTATTTCTACTCTTCATTTGCTGTCCTAACCATAACTTCCTTTCTCTGAAGGTTAGCCTTAAGAATAGTCATTGTCTTTTATTTATAGTTTTCCCACAAGTTACTGACCATCTTTTAACTAATGTTTCTCTAGCCTGCTGTCTATTCTCTGATGCTTTCAGGGAAAGATAGAACTTAATTATATGAGAGAACTCTGTGGAAAAGTCTGCTAGTTTTCTTTATGTAATTGGGGGTTACTTTTGATTGAATTCCTCTTGCTTGATAGAAATGCCTGAAGATCTGAGATAAAGATATCTTTCTCCACAAGGGATTTCTGCTTATTTCTTCCATGTACTGGAGCACTATAGAATATAATTTATATCCAATTCAGTCTGAAGTTTGCTAGACCTTCCAAAAATGGGAAGTTGTCAGTTGTACAATCCTATGAAAGCTGTCTTGAGCCAAAAGTTTTTGGGGTCAGGTTTTATTCCTGTCCACTAAGCAGTGAGACAACCTTCCCTGAATTCTATCTATGGTCACTTTTTTCCTGTTTAAACATTCTTTCTTGATATTCCTTGGGAACAATGGAACAAATTGTACAGTCAAAACTCTGTATTCTACTGTTCTTTGTTTTTATAATAGCTATGGAATTTTACTTAAAAATCCATTCCTCAAGGGTGGGAAGGTGGCTCAGTGGTAAAGTGCTTGCCTTGCATGCATGAGGCTCTAGGCTTGATTCCTCAGCACCACATAAGCAGAAAGAGCTGGAAGTGGCTCTGTGGCTCAAATGGTTGAGTCCTAGCCTTGAGCTGAAGAGTTGAGGGACAGTGCCCAGGCCCAGAGTTCAGAGCCCATGACTGACAAAAAAAAAAAAAGTCCATTCCTCAAATAATCAGAGCATTTTACATGTCATAGCTTTATTTCATTATTCCCTCTGTGTCAACTCTTTGGACAGGATCATATCTAAAATACAAGAACTGTGTAACAGGCTGTTGAGTACGTCAATTAACAAACCAAGGCAGAAAGAAAGGTTAGTGATGTTGCCTTCACTCTCAATTACATTTCTGCCGAACTCTTCACAAGCAGATGCAAACCAGGACAAAGCTGTAGAATTTTATACACTGTATAAACTATGCTTGCAAGGAGTCTATTATTAACATGAAAAGATTACCACCATAGTGGTAAATAATTTGTTTTAAATATCCTATTAAATTGTATAGTATACACAACTATGAGAATTAAGTATGAAAAAAAAAATCCCAGTTCATTTGATTTGGAAGAGCAGAAGGGCAAAAGCTGTTTCTGTAAATTACAAAGTGAGAATTTTATTCTGCTTAAAACAAAAGAACAGACGATGAGAGAAGAGAAGTGAATGAAGTTTACAAAGGTTCTGCTCAAGGAGGATGCTTTAGAGACAGGAGAACAATAAACAGGGTATCTAACAGGTTTTGTGCTAAGGCAGGCAGGAAGGACTCCAGGGAGAGCTGGCCCTTCTAAGTCACACTCAACGCTTTAGGGGATCATCTCTGAGTCTCAGACAGTGAAAGAGTGAAATAAAATTATGCTTTCTCAAATTGGAAATAGTATAGCTGTAGGATTTCGAGGATTCAGATGTGAAAGGCAATTCTAAACAACACAGGAAGTTTCCTCCAATGACAACCGGGAAGTCTTGAAAATGGAAGAAATGACATTCTCTTAGGGCTATAACCCCAAAATATCCAGAGACACATGCAAAACTCACCAAGAACAAGTGTTAGTCCCCTCCCCTCGCCCCTGTAACACTGTAGGCTGCCCCTGCATGTCCATGTATGTGGACTCCTCACCTGCATGATGTTCTGACAAGCCCCTCACTGGGGACTGGGGACCTAGACCTGAAGCCCCGCCCCCCAAGAATGGGGGACAACCAGCTCCAGGCCCAGCGGTTTCCAACGCCCAGCAGGGAGGGCAATTAGAACAAGGATTTCCGCACCACGTTTGCGCTGAGGACTCCCGTTGCCAGGCAACAAAGAGGCGTGGCTTTGGCTACGGAAGCAGTAGCTGCTGGACCATCTTGGTGGAGCATCTCCTCTCCTGTTGGCTGGGTAGGGCTGGTGCTGGACCTGTCTTCGTGGAAATAACAAACTCCTGGAGTGGAAAAGCTTTCAAAGGAATTCTTAACCAGAAACCCATAACCTGTGTTTAGAGAGATTTAAGAAATCCCTAACCCTCAGTGGACAAATCATTTCTAGAGTTAACTATGGAGAGCTTTCATCTGATTTTTCAAGTGAGATGTGAATATATATGCGGACATAATCTTGGCCTCAGAAAGTAGAGGCTCTGTTGGGAAATCTAAACTCTTGTCAGCCTTGCTGTTTAACAGAAGGGAGCTATTTATTAGGAACTTGGAGAAAACATGTGGTGTCATTTATATAATCCCAAGAATATACTCAACAAGATTTAGGAAACAAAAACAAAAAATTGCTTTTTATTACACAACTCGAAACTTGTGGTCGGCAGTGCCAACTTCCTTAAGACAAATTCTATGTTGCTAGTAGTTAACATATTCGTTTGGGTTTGTGTCTGAGAGGACAATTTTTTAATTTATTTATTTTTTATTGTGAAAATACTGTACAGAGGGGTTACAATTACATGGGCAAGATAATGAGTACATTTCTTATCAAGCATTGTAGCCTCCTCCTTTGTTTCCCCTTCCCATCCCATTCTCCCCTCACCCCCCTACCCAACCCTCCTCCCCCCTCCTACCAAAGTTGTAAAGTTGGTTTTTGACCTAACGACTTGTAAGTCTCATTGTTGCAATGGGTCCACCTGTATCCCTATTTAAACGATTTGTTTTTTCCCTTCCCCTCCACAAATTGTAACAACATCACATACAGTGAAAGCAGGGGTTATACCATGGGGGAGGGACATACAAAGCAACAAAGAAATAATCAATGTGTTAGAAACAATCGCATGAAAGAAAAAATTGAATATATATCTTAGGGTTCATTTCCCTAACATGAACTTAACTGACCTTTTCTGCTTGATTTAGACATATACAGTTATTGCAAATAAGGGAAACCATGGGACCTATGTTTCTTTGGGCCTGGCTTACTTCACTTAATATAATTTTTTCCAAGTCTTTCCATTTCCTAACAAATGGGGCAATGTCATTCTTTCTGATGGAGGCATAGAATTCCATTGTGTATATATACCACATTTTCTTGATCCACTCATCTACTGAGGGGCATCTGGGTTGGTTCCATATCTTAGCTATGGTAAATAAGGCTGCAACAAACATAGTCATGCTGGTAGCTTTAGTGTAGTCTTGTTTGTGAACATTTGGGTAAATGCCCAAAAGTGGGATTGCTGGGTCATAGGGGAGCTCTATGTGGAGTCTTTTGAGAAACCTCCATACTACTTTCAAAGTGGTTGAACAAGTTTACACTCCCACCAACAATGCAGTAAGGTTCCCTTCTGTCCACATCCCCTCCAGCATCTGTTGTTATTAGAGTTCTTGACCATTAGCCATGCTAACTGGGGTGAGGTAGTATCTCAATGTTGTTTTGATTTGCATTTCTTTTATGGCTAGAGAGGTTGAGCATTTCTTCATGTGTCTATTGGCCATCCTTCTTTCCTCTTCAGAGAAGTTTCTCTTTAAGACTTTAGCCCACTTATTTATTGGGCAGTTGTTTCTTTGAAGATTTGTTGTAGGGGGATTTAATTTTTTGAGTTCCAGGTATATTTTAGATATGAGACCCTTGTCCGTTGTGTGGCTAGTGAAGATCTTCTCCCAATCCTTTCTATTGGCTTTCTATTGGTCTTGCTAGCTATGTCCTTTGCCATGCAGAAGCTCTGCACTTTCATGCAATCCCATTTGTCCAACCTTTCTTTGATTTGTTGTGTTTCCGGGTCTCTATTCAGAAAATTTCGGCCTGAGCCAAGGAGACCTAGGGTTTCTCCTATTCCATGAGAGGATAATTTTTAAGTGCAAATATTTTGTAACCACATGCTACAATTTCTCTCCTCTGTAAGTAGGCAACCTGTGCATTTCTAAATTCCTAAAAAGGGAGTAAGAACTTTGGCTCAATGTTCAACTCTTATTTTGACCAAAAAAAAAAAAGTCCTGGTGAGTTGAATTACTGTGCATATAATTAATTCTCTGGGCCCCCAAGACTGTATCCTACTAAGGCAATCAATTCTATAAAAAGAATGCAATTTTTGTCCTCTTCTGTTTGCCCCTTTCCTATGCTTTTTGCTCAGTTGACAAGAAGTGAAATTCAGAAATGTTTTAATGACACATATAATTTCTATTATTCATAGGTCAACAATAGAAAGGCAAAGTTTTGTTATCTGGTCTTCTCTAAATCATGCATACACCTAATTCCATTAAGGTGCCACCCTTCTCTAATCTGACAGCAACCTCCACAGGAAAGGAGGTGGGAACCAAGAGTTGTGTCTAAGAAAACACAAGAAAGTCAGAGGGAATGTTAAACTCATCTTCCATCTGAAGTTAGTTCTGCATCCACTAAACGAGAATTTGATATAAACAGTTCCCTAGGTATGTTTATGATGCTGTATTATTAAGATTAACTTCTTCCTAACAAAGCATAAGACCGATTACCTTTCAGATGTTGCAGGAGAGGGACAGGTCTTTTTTTTTTTTTTTTTGGCAGTACTGGGGTTTGAATTCAGGTCATTGCACTAGATGCTTTACCAATTGAGTCCCAGTCCTTATTTTTCCTCCAGCCTTTTTTTGTCTTATTTATTTTGGGATAGTGTCTCATGTTTATGTTTGAGATTGCAGTCCTCCAATGCATGACTGAATGAGCTATTGTAATCATACAAAAGAATTATACACTCAACTCTGTGAGAGTTTAATATTTTGAGTAAAATAAAAATCATATGTAGTAATACTCAAAAGCTACAGGCATGTAAGTACATCATTATTTACAGCTTTATTAAATACTATTAATCATTATAGCAGTAAAAGTATTTTAGATGCTTTTTTATTTTCAATACATTAAGCTTTTACAATCTCAACTAACTCACTGAGAATGATTAAACAAAGGTGTTTTAAACAGAGTAAATTTATGAAGGATTATTTTAAAGAAGAAAACAAAACATGAGCATATTTTGTATTTCATAGTGTTGTTTCTGTGGAAAATTGTTGTTATCCTATAAAAAAAGAAAGAAATAGTGAATTAGATTCATGTAAATTAGTATGTGAATATGTGTATATTGTATTTACATATGGACATTCCTGAATGTTCCTTGTTAACGTGTAATAATATGAGCATCTGAAATAGTTCCTAGCTGTTATTTGGTCTTTAAATTTACACAATTGGAATTTTTCTGTTTTCCAAACATTTACAGTGTATCATCATAAGAAAGTAGTTTCTGGAATCTCAGCCATACCAATGCTCATATGATTTGTGAGCATCCCAAGATTGTCATAGTTACTATTTTTTGACACATCTGCAATTGAATCATTATATATGTATAATATATTAAATATATTATATATAATATCTACTTTTCTCTAGTTAATACATAGCCTTAATCCCATCTATTTAAGATGAAACCCTTCTCTGATTAGGCAGCAACCTCTACAGTAGAGGAAGTGGCAATTCAAGAACGGTGTTCACATCACAAAGAAACTTGTGGGACACAGCAAAAGCAGTCCTGAGGGGCAAATTTATTTCCCTCAGTGCCCACATCAAGAAAATAGAGAAAGATCAAGTAAATAATCTCATGTTGCAATTAAAACAACTAGAAAAACATGAAAAAATGGAGCCTAAAGTTACTAGAAGGAGCCAGTGGAGATAAATGAAATAGAGAATAGGAGAATCGTAGCCAAAATTAACAAAAAGCTGGATCTTTAAAAAAAATAAATAAAATTGATGGACCATTGGCAAAATTAATAAAGAAAAGAGAGGAAACCCATATTAACAAGATTAGGGATGCCATGGGAAAAATCACAACAAGTACCCAAGATATCCAAACAATTTTAATGGACTACTTTCAAAAGTTATACTCTCTAAAGAAAGAAAACCTGGCAGAAATGGATGCATTTTTAGAGAAATACAAGTTGCCCAAACTGAGGAAAGAAGAAGTCAATCAATTAAATAAGCCAATATCTTACAACGAGATACAGGAAGCAATCAGAAGTCTTCCAACAAAGAAAAGCCCAGGACCAGATGGATTCACAACAGAATTCTAAAAGACCTTTAAAGAAGAACTAATACCATTATTCCTCAAGCTCTTCAGAGAAACAGAGAAGGAGGGAGCTATCCCAAACTCATTGTATGATGCCAATATCTCACTCATCTCCAAACCAGGCAAAGACCAAACCAAAAGAGAGAATTACAGGCCAATTTCCTTGATGAACACAGATGGAAAGATCCTTAACAAAATTCTAGCTAACAGAATCCAGAAACACATAAAAAAAATAATACACTATGACCAGGTAGGCTTCATCCCAGAGATGCAGGGATGGTTTAACATATGTAAGTAAATAAATGTAATCCAACATATCAACAGAGCCAAGGTCAAGAATCACATGATTATTTCCACAGATGAAGAAAAGGCCTTTGATAAAATTCAACATTCATTCATGCTAAAAGCTCTGGAGAAAATAGGAATAGAAGGAACATTTCTAAAAACAATAAAAGCCATTTATGACAGACCAATAGCCAATATTATACTTAATGGGGAAAAGCTACAACCAATTCTCCTAAAATCAGGAACAAGGCAAGGATGCCCACTGTCTCCACTCCTCTTCAATATAGTCCTGGAACCCTTAGCCAGGGCAATAAGACAAGAAAAAGACATTAAGGGGATCCGCATAGGGAAAGAACAAGTTAAACTATCCCTTTTTGCAGATGATGCTATATTTTCACGATCCCAAAAACTCCATCCCCAAACTCTTAGAAATCATAAATCACTTTGGCAAAGTACCAGGATATAAAATCAACCCACAAAAATCAGTCACCTTCCTGTACACTGACAATGTACAAGCAGAGAAGGAAGCAACCCCATTCACAATAACCTCCCCAAAAATAAAATATTTAGGAATTAACCTAACCAAAGATGTAAAAGAACTATTTAATGAAAACTATAAAAAGTTAAAGAAAAAAATTACAGAAGATACTAGGAAATGGAAAGTCCTCCCATGCTCTTGGATAGGCAGACAATATAGTGAAAATGGCAATACTGCCAAACTTAATATACAAATTCAATGCAATTCCTATTAAAATCCCAATGACATACATCTCTGAAATACAGAAAACAGTCCAAAAATTCATATGGAACAACAAAAGACCTAGAATTGCCAAAAAAAATTCTGGGGAATAAAGACTACATGGGAGGGCTATCCATGCCGAACTTCAAACTCTACTACAGAGCTATAGTAACAAAGACAGCATGGTACTGGCACAAAAACAGACCCGAAGACCAATGGAATAGAATTGAAGATCCAGAAATAAATCCACATGCCTACAGTCAGCTGATATTTGACAAAGGAGCCAAAGACATACAATGGAAGAAACACAGTCTCTTCAACCACTGGTGCTGGGAAAACTGTGCGGCCACATGTAGAAGCCTATCACTATGTACCAACATCAACTCAAAATGGATTAAAGACCTTAACATTAAACCTGAATTTCTGAAACTACTGCAGGACAGAGTAAGAGATACACTTGAACTAATAGGCACAGGAAGGAACTTCCTGAACAGAGTCCCAGGGTCACAACAAATTGGAGAGAGACTCGACAAATGGGACTACCTTAAAATAAAAAGCTTCTGCACAGCTAAAGCTATCGCAACCAAGCTAGAAAGACAACCAACTAATTGGGAAAAAATATTTACCAGCAATATATCAGACAAAGGGTTAATATCCAGTATATACAGGGAACTCAAGAAACTAATCCCTCCCAAACCTAACAAACCAATTACTAAATGGGCAAGGGAACTGAAGAGAGACTTCTCAGATGAAGAGATAAAAATGGCAAAGAAACACATGAGGAAATGTTCACCATCCCTGGTTGTGAAGGAAATGCAAATAAAGACAACCCTGAGATACCACCTTACCCCAGTCAGGATGTCCCACATCCACAAATCAGCCAACGACAAATGCTGGAGGGGATGCAGAGAAAGAGGAACCCTATTACACTGCTGGTGGGAATGTACACTTATACAACAACTTTGGAAAGCAGTCTGAAAGGTCATCAGAAAGCTAAATATTGACCTCCCTTATGACCGAGTCATACCACTTCTAGGCATCTATCCTGAACAATAGAAACCGGTATACAAGGATACATGCACCTCCATGTTTATTGCAGCACTGTTCACAGTAGGCAGGATATGGAAACAACTCAGATGAATGGATCCAAAAATTGTGGTATCTAAACACAATGGAATATTATGTAGCCATTAGAAAGGACAAAATAATGGCATTTGCAGGGAAATGGATGAAGCTAGAAGAAATCATGTTGAGCAAGGTAAGCCAAGAATGAAGAGACAAACGGTACATGGTCTCCCTGATAAGTGGATGTTAAATCCAAAATGTTAGGTGATACAACAAAATTAACAGGACTTAAGAACAAAGGACTTCCACTCATCTGGTCAAATCACTACTAAATAACCCCATGCTGCTGATCACATGTATGGTAAATATGTGTACACCGGAGGGGAACCAGGAAGACGACACAAAACTAGAAGGAATCAGGGAAAAACACACAACAGTGTAACCCATCAGCTGCACTGGACACTGACCAAAATGAACTAATCAACTCAATGGCAGCGATGGGAGGGAGGTAACAAGTGGGAAAGAGGGAACAGCTGATGCTGTGCAAAACAAAAGAAATGTACATATCACCCAATGTGGAAGAAATAATTGTATCGAAAAGCTCATAGAACTCATAAATGTTATAGACTGTGATAGACAATTTGCTCCAGGAATATTAGAATGTGTTTGTGATTTTAACTGAACATCACTATCCCACAATACTGTGAAATTTGGGAAATTATGTGACCACTTAATCACAATAAAAATTTTGAAAAAAAGAAAGGTGTGCAAGCCAGGTGCTGGTGGCTCACGCCTATAATCCTAGCTACTCAGGAGGCTGAGATCTGAGGACCACAGTTCAAAGCCAGCCCGGGCAGGAAAGTCTGTGAAACTCTTATCTCCAATAAACCACTAGGAAACCAGAAGTGATGCTGTGGCTCAAGTGGTAGAGTGCTTACCTTGAGCTGAAGAGCGCAAGGACAGCACCCAAGCCTAGAGTTCAAGCCCCACAACCAACCAAAAAAAAAAAGGTGTCCAATAACAAAAAACAAGGAAAATTGGATATAATTCATCAAGCCTCTTCTGAAACAGGAGTTACCTAGACATAATTTGAAAATTCAGCTTCCTGATCATGGCCAATAATCACATACTCACATATAATTTTGTTTGCATTTTTTTGGGAGAGGGTCTGGTCGTGGGGCCTGAACTCTGGGCATGGGCACTATCCCTCAGCTCTTCAGCTCAAGGCTAGCACTCTACCACTTGAGCCACAGCACCACTTCCAGCTTTTTTCTTTTTGCTTATGTGGTGCTGAGGGCCTCATGCATGCAAGGCAAGGGCTCTACCACTGAGCCACCTTCCCAGCCCCTGCATTTTAGTATCTTTTTATCTCTCATTTAATTCAATTGGCTAATCTATTAAGAACTCTATTAAATATAAACTAATCCAGGTGGCAGTGGTTCACACCTGTAAGCATAGCTACTCAAGAGACCGAGACCAGAAGGATCAAGTTTGAAGCCAGACCTGGCAGAAAAGTCCACAACTCTATATCCAATTAACCAGCAAAATGTTGAACTGGAGGCCTGGCTCAATTGGTAGAATGCTAGCCATAAGCAATACATTGAGGGAGAGTACATGAGACTTGATAGTAAAACACTTTGGGGTATTCACATTAATGTCATGAGCAAAATACTGGTTTTTTTTTTTTACTTTTTTGTGCCAGTAGTGAGGCAGATATTCACCTAACAGAAAATTAATATCCAGAATACATAAAGAACTAAAAAATAAAAATAAAACAATTCAATAAAAAATAGACAAAGACCCTGATAGACATTTACCAAAAGAAGGAGTACAAATGGCCAATAAGTACATGAAAAATGTTCAATGTTTTCAGCCATAAGGGAAATGCAAATCAAAACTACATTGGATGGTACGATATCATTCTTTCTAATGGACAAGTAACACTCCATTGTATATTTATACCACATTTCTTGATTCGTTCATCAACTGGGGGGCATCTGGGCTGCCATTCATAAGGAAATGGAAAGACTTGGATAAAATTGTATTAAGTGAAGTAAGCCAGACCCAGAGAAACAAAGGTTACGTTTCCCCTCATTTGTGGTAGATGGAATGTGCCTATAAATCTGTAAGTAATCATGTAGGATGGTATGCAAGTGGTAACGAATGAATTAACTGAAGTAGAATAGACTCTATGGAGAGTCTATTAGAGAGTTTATTAGAAAGACTAAGTCCAAGTCTAATCAGATAAGCAAGGAAATGGGTACTTGCAGTGGGGAGGGTGGAGCCAAGGGGAGAGGAGACTAATGTAGAGAAACAATGCAGCAAATAATTTATTATCTATGCCATAAAATGAAGAACAGTAGGGAAGGGGTGGAGTCAAATGGGGAAGTGAGAATGGTGAAGGTATTCACACTGATCAAAATGCCTTGTATTCATAAACTGCTTTCTTAAATGGCACCACCTTTGCACAACTACTTAAAGACAATTAAAAAAAAACTACATTGAGGTTCTGGCTTTCTCCAAGAATGGCTATTAGTAAGAAAACAAAAAAAATGCTGATGAAGATGTAAAGATATTGGTGAGAATGTAAACTGGCATGGTCACTATGGGAAATCGAATGGAGCTCCTCAACATCTAAAAATGAACCTAACAAGTAATCCAGCTATCCCATCCTTTGCATATTCTATGCTAGGAAGTGAAGTCAGCATATAAAAAACACATCTTCATACTCATGTTTGTAATGGCACTTTGAAGAATAGCGAAGGTGTAGAATCATCCTAGTTTTGTTCCCATAACAGGTGAATGAATAAAGAAAATACGGCACGCGCACAACCACACACACACACACACACACACACACACACACACACACATATTGTGATAGTAGTTAGCCATTACAAAAAAAATCTTGTCATTTTCAGGACAACAGATGGTACTCCAAGATATAATACTGTGTAAAATAAGTCAGACATAGAAAGCTGAGTATCATATTACATGCTTTCTGTCATATGTAGAAACTACAAATAGCAACCACAACAAAAACAAAAGGTGACCTGAATGCAGAAAGGAGACTATAAACAACCATGAATGAGGTGTGAGGAGCAGAGGGTGGGTGAACATGAGCATCGCATAATACATGCATGTTTGCAGTGAAAACCGTTGCTTTTTATAATTCATATGTGTTGATAATTTTACAGTGCTTTTCCTTTATTCTAAATATGGTTTTGGCCTTGTTCTTCAGGCTTGTGATGGTGCATATTGCTTTTGTTTCTTTGAAAAAAGATTAAATTTTCACATTCTTAAGCTAAATAAAAGGCTATGATAAGTAAAATGAATGAAATATTTGCAAAAATAAGTACCTGACAGAATCTGAATTTAGTATTACATTTTAGTCAGAGACATGGTTGTTTTTACGCTATAAATCAGACTACATTTCAGTTTGATTTCAAAATTCATAGTCTAATAAAATATTGAAATTAACATATGTATTGAGCATAAGGGACCTGTCAATAGCCGCTGGCACTACATGATTATTAAATGTATTATCTGCAACAGCTATTGGCTACTAAATGTCTACTATATGTTCAGCACTGACATAGAAATTCTAGGAGTCTGGAAGTAGAAATCATGTCACATCTTTCCACATTTTCTTAATTCCCTAAAAATTGTTAAATCACAGCCATTATGAGTTATTTGGAAGACAAAAGTACATTCAGTCTGTAAGCCCTGGCTGACCACCGTAGCTGCTGACTGCCACAGTAGGAGTGCTGTCTCTGACATATTCTTACTGGCACAATAAATGATGATGAGTTCATTCTCTCCAAAATCAATTATGACGACTACTGTTGTGTACAGTCAGCAATACCAGGGGAAAAGCAAATTTTAGGGCCTTAAAATACTGGTATTTTCCATGTTCTTACCCTGTAATTGTAGCATTTACATACAACATTATGCACACAACTATTTGAAATATGTTCAGTATATATTTTTTTTTTTGGTCCGGTCGTGGGGCCTGAACTCTGGGCCTGGGCACTGTCCCTCAGCTCTTCAGCTCAAGGCTAGTGCTCTACCACTTGAGCCACAGCACCACTTCCGGCTTTTTTCTTTTTGCTTATGTGGTGCTGGGGAATCACCCAGGGCCTCAGGCATGCAAGGCAAGCACTCTACCACTGAGCCACCTTCCCAGCCCCTCAGTATAATTTTTGAATATCTCAAATCAAGAGAAAATTTCAAATCAGGCTGGCTTTGAAAGCCATTCCATTTCTTACTGACTTATGGATTTATTTATCTTTTTAAAAACATACCATTTGAAATGAAATTGGCTAACTTCATCCATTGCGGGGCTGAAAAAGAAATTAAAAATAAAACAATGTAACAGGATGAAAAACAATAGTTACTGAAAGCAGCTTTATGATAGGAGTAATTCTTTAAGATACATTGAAATTACCTAGTGGGATTTTGACAGAACAGTAATGCACTGGTGGATCGTATAATTGGAGATTCTGATTGTTTGATATGTAGCCTGGAATTTTGCATGCCTAACAAGTTTTTGAGTCTAGCTAAGCTACTGAGGACCACAAGTTAGATACTACAATTTTGTTTATCTAGTATCAAGTGTGTGTGCGTGTATGTGTGTGTGCGTGTGTGTGTTTGAGTGCCAGTCCTAGGGCTTGAATTCAGGGCCTGAGCACTGTCCAAGGTTCTTTTCCTAAAGGCTAGAGCTGTGCTACTTGAGCTGAAGTAACAGTTCTGGATTTTTCTAAGTAGTTTATTAGAGATAAGAATCTCAGAGACTTTCCTGCTCCACCTTGCTTTGAACTGTGATCCTTAGATCTCAGTCTCCTGAGTAGCTAGGCACCAGCGCCCAGGGGATACTAAATGTTTAAGAGAAATGTTCTCAAATTTAATTTGACATGACCAGGATTAACTTTCTTAAGTCTCAGGTGTAGTATTACTTCTTCCTGCCATCAATCAGTTCCTTCCTCCAACCTGTTCTCTAATTCGCTGCTGGAATTCCTCTCTAGAATGCAAATCTTACGCTATACCCTACCCCATTCCTTTAATGCAAAGTTGAAAATTTTCAGCTACATATTAACCAATTCTTCTTGATTCTTCAGAACTCAGTCCTTAATGGCAACCCTGTACTTCCTCTATTTTCCAACATAAGTATTTTTTCCCTTTGAAATCCACAACTACCAATTGAAGATATGTAACACATTACATACAGTCAGCCCTGTGTATTCACAGATCACAGGTTCTGCATACAAAATATTTTGAAGAAGCCAGGTGCCTGTGGCTCACACCTGTAATCCTAGCTACTCAGGAGGCTGAGGTCATGGTTCAAAGCCATCTAGGGCAAGAAAGTCCATGAGACTCTTATCTCCAATTAACCACCAGAAAACTGGAAGTGGTGCTGTGGCTACAGTGGTAGAGCCCTAGCCTTGAGCCAGAATGCTGAGGGACAGCACCCAGGCCCAGAGTTCAAGACCCACGACTGACTATATATGTATATATATATATATATATATATATATATATATATATATATATATATATATATATGAATGCATGTGTTTTATTGGACATATACAGGCTTGTTTTTCTTGTCATATTCCCTAAACAATACATTATAACAAATGTTGATATGGCATCTACATTATATTAGTATTACAAGAAATCTAGAGACGATTCTTGTAATTTGTGTGTGGGGGGGAGGCATAGCAGATTAGATGCAGACACTACACCATTCTATATAAGGGACTTGAGCATGCTCAGATTCTGATATCCCTGAAGATACCAGAAGAACAATCTTCATGGATACTAAAGAATGTCCGCATTTGCATTTGCTCACTTATCTATTCCATCCATTGGAGTATAAACTCCTAGGACTTGAATCTTGTATTTTATTCCCATTCATTGGTTCATTGTCCTTCATCCATTAGAAGTGTAATAAATAAATTGTGAGGTGAAGTAAGTTTCTGGTGTTATGGATGCAAATATCTCAGAATCATGGCTTTTTAGAAAGAAACTTTTCAAGGCTGGATGCCAGTGGCTCATGTCTGTAAATTCTAGTTATCAGGAGGCAGAGCCTTGGAGGATCATAGTCTGTAGCCAGGCTGTACAGAAAAACAAAACAAAACAAAAACTTTGAGCCACAATCTCCAATTAATCACTAGAAAGCTGGGATGGCATCATCGTGGCTCAAGTGGTGGAGCACCAGGGTGTGAAAGAAAGTGGAATGAAAACCTGAGTCCTTGAGTTTAAGCCTAGTACTGGGGAAAAAAAGAGGGGAGGAAGAGGAAGAGAAAAAAGAGCCACATTTCTACATAATTTGCTCATATAGAAAATCAGAGACATAATTATAGTTATTTTTATTATAGCATTTATTGTAGTTGATAATTTTAAGAATTTGTAAAAGATAAAAATTCTTCACATCTACTGAATTAAAAATATAGTCATTTTTTTGGAAATTAAAGAATCATTTATTTCCTGCACAAAAATATCATGCAAGGAATTATGATAAAGTAGGTGAGTATTGTTTAGGGTATTTACAAACATGAGTGGCATATTAGAGAAAATTGGGATGCTGGGATATTAAAAGGAATATGGTAGCAACAGAGTTGCTGTTACAATAACTGTTATATTAGCATGACAGCTGATGTCATGTACCTATATATAAATGTCAGGAGTTAATTTTAACTTATATATTAACTGAGTGTACAGTGAAAATACTTTTCAGTTTTGATATTGTGATTAAAAATACATTGTATGCATACCCTGAATAAAAAGTATCCTCTCCTTGGACTTGGTAAAACATTTTGGAATGCTTCCTGGAAGAGGAAAGGAAGGGATTACAAATGAAATAAGACTAAAGTGCAAATTCTTTTAAATACACCATAGAGCTCAAAAATACTTTCAACTATTATAATGACACAAAGAACTTGATTCAATAACTCTTGTCAGTAGAGATGTCTATACTCATACCTGACATTTTTGACAACTAGAAATACCATCAGAATAATATATTTTAAAAGTTTCATCATATGATAAACTTATCTTTTCAGGAATTTTTTTAGGTGTATGTGTAAAAAAAAAAGATAAATAGCAGACACATCATTGTTAACCAGACATTAAAATCTTTGTTCAGCTGGGCACCAGTGGCTCATGCCTGTAATCTTAGCTACTCAGGAGAGATCTGAGGATCATTGTTCAAATCCAGTCTGGGCAGGAAAGTCCATGAGACTCTTATCTCCAATTAACCACCAGAAAACTGGAAGTGGTGCTGTGGTTTAATTGGTACAGCCCTTGCCTTGAGCTGAAGAGCACAGGGACAGTGCCTAGACCCGAGCACAAGCCCCATGGCCAACAAAAAATAAATAAGCAAATAAATAAAATAAAAATACCATACAATTGGATACAAATGCATTGTCATAAATTTCCATAAGAGGGCTGGGGAGGTGGCTCAGTGGTAAAGCACTTGCCTTGCATGCCTGAGGCCCTGGGTTCGATTCCTCAGCACCACATAAGCAAAAAGCAAAAAGCCGGAAGCGGCGCTGTGGCTCAAATAGTAGAGTGCTAGCCTTGAGCTGAAGAGCTGAGGAACAGCGCCCAAGCCCAGAGTTCAGGCCCCACGTCCCGACCCCCCCAAAAAAAATTTCCATAAGAATGTCTATGGAAATTGAAAGCTAGCTTTGGCAATATATGCTTGATTAGTAACTTAGAAGATATGTTCTAATATAATTAAATACACAGAAGAGTAATGAAATAAAAATATCAAAAATATTGGAGCAAACAAATTATTCATAACAGGAATAATATGTAGTGTTTCTTCAAAACATGCCACTTTGGATTTCATTCAAATAATATTAGACATTTTAAAGATTCTATAAGATTGAATTGTAGCTTCCTGATTTCATTAATTATCTGTCATGATGATAGCATGTATAACATGTCTCAGTTATTTTATAAGTTCAGTCACATTTTAAAGAAATGGCTCTATACTAAATTCTTACATAATTTACATCAAATTCTCAATATTGGATATAGTTCTCATCTTTATTATAATCCTGAAAATTACTTAATATTAAAAAATTAGCCTTTAGAAATATGTAGATAGGCCAGACGCTGTAAGCTCATGCCTGTAATCCTAGCTACTCAGGAGGCTGAGATCTGAGGATCATGGCTCAAAGCCAACTAGGGCAAGAAAGTCCATGAGACTCTTATCTCCAATTAACCACCAGAAAACTGGAAGTGGTGCTGTGGTCAAGTGGTAGAGCACTTGCCTTGAGCTGACGAACTGAGGGACAGTGCCCAGGCCTAGAGTTCAAGTCCCACGACTGACCAAAAAAATATATATTTAGATACATATATATATAAGCTGTACGTTTAGGTGCCTTTAAAAGAGACTTTCTATGGGATGAAAGAACAAATTGCAAAGTCTTCTGAACAACACAGTGACTGGGAGAGAGAACAACGAATTGAGAGAGAGAACAAAAGAAGAAAATGTTGCAGGGACTGAGTAGAAGATACCTTTTAAACAAAATTCAAGAAAAATATTTGAATGCAGAGACCCCAAAATCTATTCCTTTGAGAATTCAAAGTATTTTAAAATTAGGTGACTTAGTCTAGCATAACTAATATTCTGCTGTAATTAGCTCTTCATGTTTCTCTCACATAGGTTCCTAGGAAATTTGACTATAAAAAACTTTTAGGATTTACCCTTTACCTGATAAGATGTACAACTATATCAGCGCTCATTATGGTTTCATTCATAAGAGAAATTCAAAGTGCTAAACTGGACACATTGAATTTTTATCTTCAGTTGTGCAAATAATGAGACTGGAATATTGTATTCAAACTAAAAATGGCTGATGTGTTATAAGAAATAGTATATATAAGTAGAAATTGCATACTCTTCATAAATCAGGCAAACACAGAAGCTAATTCAAAAAAGTATATCATTTCTAGAAAGTTTGGCGATAACTTTCTTTTTCACTTTGAAAATTCTAAAGTTTGTCAGGCTACTACATTGCCTCTTTTTTTTTTAAATGGTGGCATCAGACACTGAAGGGAGCCTAATTAAAAAGTGTGAAGAATTTAGGGAGGAAATAGTGATCACACAACTTTTGAGACATTTACCTAAACTGTATACATTTTTTTAATATTTGAAGAGTAAGATATAGCATTTAAATTAATGGAAAAAAACTGACCCGAATCCACATTTTAATGTAACATAAAACAATAAAATAACAAAAATTAGACTATAAAGGAAACTTCACAGTGAAAAATCATTTGCATAGATTAATAGGCAGGAGGCTGTTGTAATCTCTTTCTAGTCTGATCTTGGGAAACTTTCAATGAATTATTTTGAGTTGTTGTCTGTTCTGTAAGCTCTGGATAACTGTGTTTATATAAGTAACCAATAGAGGAAAAAAAGAGATAATGTCTTCCAGAAACTCAAGGCACGGCGTTAAAATGTTATCTAGACACTTCCAGCATTGGAAGTACTGAAATTCTTAAATGATCA
Organism: Dipodomys ordii; assembly: GCF_000151885.1. Lineage (NCBI taxonomy): Eukaryota > Metazoa > Chordata > Mammalia > Rodentia > Heteromyidae > Dipodomys > Dipodomys ordii. Next base: position 27,420,094 of record NW_012267224.1, read on the forward strand.
TTAAAAATTCAGTTTGTAATTTTTTTTAAATGTGTTCACTCAGTTATATTTACCTTATACATAGGTACTAGATTTAGGGTAGATTTTTTTTTTGCTAACTTTGGAAAAAATAGACATAATTGTTTTATGTCATATCTTTACTCTTCCCATTTTAATAGTTGGACTAAAATGTGCCAACTAAAATATGCCTAACTCCTTGCCAACGTGGATACAAAACGAAGTAACTTGTCCGTTATTTTCTATTCTATTCTTATCTAAAGTGCAGGCACCCAGCAGCACCCTTGTTTAAATCAAGAACAGGTTTCCGGGCTCACTGTTAGAGCTTGAGCAAAAAGGGACAGAAAATAGGGTAGGTAAAGATCAGAACAACTCTGTCCTTTCCAAGGGTAAAAACATCTGCATGGGGAACGCTCTGACACTGGTCGAGTGTGTTAGAATTTATATTTGAAATGACCCCCAGAGACAATGTGCTAAGGGCAAAGAGTTAGGAACCTGTGGTATCATTGGGAGGAAGTGGGGCCTTAGTGGAAAGTAGATAGTACCTTCTCCTCTCAACCTTTGCCTCTAAGCTTGGCTCCACCCCTTGCTCCCAGCCTTGGGGCCTGCCTCATCCCAGGTCCCAAAGCCATGGGGCCAAGCAGCCATGCATTGAAACCTCTAAGGCCATGAGCCAAGTATTTTGTGTCAGGGATGGAAAACTGAGTGAGGCTCATCTTGAAGAGTTTTTAATCAACGAGCTCAGTTGGGAATGGGTGGGAAGGATTGTCCCCATGGAGCGTGGCAAGGCCGGCATGCAGATGGGTACATACGTCCACTTTGAATCTTTTCATCCTCCTCTCGTGCAGTCGTGGCACCAGCTGCAGCAGCGGATGTACTACAGAAGACTGAAAGGACATGGACACACACTGTGAGCGCAAGGGCTTCTCCGCCTCGGGTGTGGACACTGCTTCTTGCTTGGTTTTGACCCACTCTACTTGCCAACCTTCCCCTCCCCCTCCCCTACCCCCACTTCCACCCACCCCCCCAAAAAAAGGGAATTATCTAAGTCAGCCCTTTGTGAGATCCTCAGAAGACCTGCGGTGAGTAAGCCAAGAGCTGGGCGAGAACATGGTACCCTACATTACAATGTTGTTATGATCTGAAGAAGATTTGCCCAGGTTCTAAGGCATCAGCTGACAGCAAGCAAAAGCGCTTCACTGCCTCTTTGGGCGGTAAAAAGCCATCTGCTTGTTTCTGCTCTAACTGAAAACAATCTGATCCAGATGACCAGATTGTCAAGATCAGTTTTCCTTTCCAACAAAATTTATCTTGAGGAGTATATTTCATGTATGTACATTTAGTCATCTTCTTCCTAAGTTACATATTTAAAACAAATATGAATGAGGCAGAGGGGACATAAAAATGGCAATGTTTTGTGATTGTGAAAATGGGAATAAGATATCTTTTCTCCCCATGTAAAGATGTTATGCAGAAGAAAATGAAAGATCACAAGAGACAGGTGTCATTTGATACGGCTACATTTTTTTCAAGCATAGAAATTGGACAGAACACTCTTAATAATATTGAATTCACTTACCAAGTGTATTACTTGTAGCCCTAGATAAAGGTTATCTGATCAAGTACTCAAGTCCTGTTGGGTGTAGAGCCAATCTAACTGAATTCTCAACTTCTCATATATATGAACGGTACATATGATAAACAATTAGAATGGAGTTTACAATTACTTTTACACAGGTACACAAGTTTAAAATATGCTCTGTCTCACATTCCCTAAATTGGTTGTGAATTACAAACTTAGAAAAAAATCAGATAGTTAACTATTTACTAGATATTATAAATGAAAATACTAATATTAAGTTTCCTTTTGTTTTTCTTTTGCATGGCTGGGGTGGGGAAGTCAACCCCTGGGCCTTGCTTTCATGATAAGCACTCTGCCTCATTTAGCATTTTTTAAATCCATACACATAAAATTACCACTAAGCCACATGCATTTTATTGAACTATATTCAAGTTAATGGCTTCTCACTAACCCTGGAGAATAAATATTCATATTAATTCTCACACCTAATTACTGATAAGAGGTAAGGACTGTAGAAATAGAAAATAACATTGCTAGTTCCATTTAGTTTCATTTTTATAATCATCTTTAAAAATGATTCTTGAAAAGCAATTGGATAAGGCTATTTTTCCCTTGTACTAATTGTTATCAAAAGTAATGTGTTTTACTAATATATTTCCTGGAATATTTTCCCTTTCCATTTTTTTAACTTTACTTTTTCCCTTAGAATGTAAACTGCATGAGAACAAGTATTTCTTAAAAATTATTTTATTTACTGCTATATTTTTAAATACTTAGAATTGTACCTACTCAGTTAGGTAGATAGCTTGATAGATGGATGAATTTAATATACAGATAGTTACTGACATATAAAATGAGTTAACTGTATATTATTGATTTCCATTTTTTCATTGACATATAAAACTTATTTTTCTTTGTAGTCCTGGGGTCTGTTGCATGCTAGGCAAAAGCATTAAATTATATCCTTAGTCCCACATATAACTTCTAAAGTAAAGCTATCTGAAAGTTGACCTAGTTATATTAGATAAACTGAGTAAAACCCAGAAAATTTCTCTTAAACCGAAAGTAGTGATTTCTAATAAGTAGTTCTACAACTTACCACAACATTTGAATTGTCCAACTTTTGTGTCTTTGAATAATGAAATAAAAACTGTTAAAAAACAAAAAAAATCAATTATTTTGAAAAGATTTGTTGTGTGCTTTACTACTTTTAAATGTAACTATAAAAATTGGCTTACCCTTTTAGTATTATCTTTTTCATCTTGTTCCTATTGAAAATATAGGTATACAGTATGTCACATACTATACAAATGATATATACACTACATATAAAATATAAAACTGATATGGATTAACATCTATTGCTCTAAAATAAATGGTAAATTAATTAAATACTATGTATAAACAGAAAATACAAGTGAAATTTTTTTAGCAATTTTCATATCCAATCTCATGACATATCCTAAAATGTAAAAATTTTAAGTTAATAGTTATTGCTTAAAATGCAAAGAACTTATACATAAAACTTTTAACTTACTACAGTATATATTATGGCCCAAACTGGAAGAGATTTGACTACTTATATAGGTGAACAAATTATGGAATACTCATGAAAATAAATAGAAGTGAACAACTATCCTTATTACAGCATTGTTTCGAAGAGTAAAAATTTAGAAGTAATGCAGTGTTGAAAAGTGATGGAACAGCTTCACACCTGTAATCCTAGCTATTCAGGAAGCTGAGAGATCTGAGGATCGTGGTTCAAAGCCAGCCCCTGCAGTTAAGGACATGACTCCTCTCCAATAAACCACCAGAAAACAGGAAGTGGCGCTGTGGCTCAAGTGGTAGAGTGCTAGCCTTGAGCTGAAGAGCTGACAGATGGCGCCCAGGCCCAGAGTTCAAGCCCATGACCAAAAAACAAAACAAAAAAAGTGGTGAAACAGGAAATTCCCGTAGATTTACATAAAAATGTTTGTAATTATTATCACTAATAATATTAACGAGTTATTTTTGCTTTCTTTCATAAGCTTTTCTATATCTTTTCTACCTGTGAAAAATCTGTTTTCAAAGGTTATATTGTTCTTTTGTTTTTCTTTCTTGTTCTCATTTGTTTTGATATTGGAGAATTCTCAAACTTCTGATCTCAGCAACCCGAGTGGCTAGAATTACAAGCATGATGTTAGAAATGGCTTGGGATGTTGGGGTGTCATATAGGAAAAAGGAAACAACCTTGAAAGGAACTGGGCAAGGCAAAGTTTGCTTCTGCAGAAGGATACACCATCAGCCAAAAATTGGGCAAGAGGGATGTTCCCTTTTTATTCCTCATACAGCAGGCCCTGCCCCTCTGCTCAAAAAGGTCGAACTCAGGTCACAATCTACTCATGGCTGCCTAATCTGAGTAGAGTAAGATGTATCCAATATACAGTTTTAAATACTTAAGTTATAAAGTGACTATTAAAAGACTTTGAGATTAGATTAAATAGTACATAAGCAATCTGAGAATATACACCCTCTGCTATTTTCTTGAACAATCTCAACATATCTTAATTCTTCTTCCATTTTGGAACAACCAAGACAAAAACCTTACATTTTCAAAATCCTTCTTTATCCCAAAGCACTTCCTTTTTCCTTTCTTTCACTTGCTGATATTGTATTGGCAGAAAAGTCAACAAGAGCCAAGCCACCAAGCCAAAGTAAGAATTTTTAAGCAACCCACTTTGGTAGAAAAGATGGCTTTTCTCACAATGAGCCACCACCCAGCTAGATGTACATATTTTTAAACCATACTAATGACAGAAAAACACCATTGTCATTTCTTTAACCTTATTTAGGAAAAATACTCAATTTTTAAAAAGCCAACTAAGTTTTTTGGAAAATATCACCATTAGAAACAACAGGTAAATATACAGTTGAATCTAAACACTTATGCTTTTCAAACTACTAATGTTTCTTTTTTTAAATTATTGTATATGGAAGATACTAAGGCTAAAATACATCAAAGGTCACAGATTAAATCTAAATTAATTGCTAATGAAAGCATAATTCAAAACCCAAGTCTCCAGTCATTTATAGGGTAATTCAAGATCAGCCCAGACAAAAAGTTCACAAGATTCCTTCTCAACCAATAGCTGGGTATGATGGCATATACCTGTTATCCTAGCTAGGTGGAAGATCTTTGTTCTAGTTAAGTGGAGGTAAAAGAGTTCACAAGACCACTTCTCAATAGAAGAACCTAGGCACTGTGGTGAGAGCCTGTCATCCAAACTATGGCAAGACGCATAATATAGGAGAATCCAGGTCTAGTCATGGGCCCAGGAAAAAATCGAGACCCTGTCTAACCAGTACTAAAATAGACTAAAGGCATGGCTCAGCAGAAAAGCATCTGTCTAGCAAGTGCAGAAGTCCTGAGTTTAAACCCTAGTATTGTCAAAAATTGCAATAAGTTTGCTTATAAGATACATGAGAGGAGGAGGTGGTGCTGTGGCTCAAGCAGTAGAGTGCTCGCCTTGAGCTGAAGAGCACAGGGACAGCATTGCCCAAGCCCAGAGTTCAAGCCCCATGATAGACAAAAAAATTTAAAAAAAAAGATACATGAGAGGAAATGAAATATAGTACTCATGTGATTTTTCAAGTTGCCAGTTGACTTAGCATAAAAACATTCTCCAAGAATAAAATAAGAAATGAAGACATGAAAGCAAGAATATAATTCCTAGACTTATATTGACAATAGTTTGCTTCTTTGGTGTGTGTGCACATGCACGTGTGTACATGTACATGTGTGTTGCTAGGGTCAAATCCAGGCTTCATATACTAGGAAAATGCTCTATCACTGAGCTATTCTTAGTGTCCTACTCTTTAATGAAGTACAAGTCTTAACCTGCAAGCCACAAGTTGTAGTTCACAGCTTTAGAAAGAATCTATGAATCAGGGAGAAAAACAGAGCCAATATGACCACAAATCTCTCCCATCACAATTGAAAGAGATACAATTTACTAATCAGATGGTTATAGACTTTATTACTGTGACCCTAAATCATCAGCTATTAGGCAAAGTGAAATATTTGGTTTGTATCAAAACTCAATGTATCCTCTTTCCATGCTTCATAAATTGGACATATTTTCTTCCATGATAAATTTCAAGACATTTTTAAGGAGTGTGTGTGTATGTGTGTGTGTGTGTGTTGGGTGTGTGTTGGGTGTGTGTGTGGTGTGTGTTGGTACTGGCATTTGAACACAGGGCCTAAACATTGTTGTTTAGCTTTTTTGCTCAAGCCTGGTACTCTATCACTTGAACCATAGCTCCACTTCTGGCATTTTGGTTGTTAATTTGAGATAAAAGTCTCATGGATTTTCCTGCCCAGGCTGGTTTTGAACCACAATCCTCAGCTTTCAGCCTCTTGATTAGCTAGGATTAGAAGTATGAGCCACCACTCACTGGCTAGACATGTCTTTATTTTCATTAAAAAAAATTACAGACAAAACACTACTTCAGCCTTACCTGAAGCTTTAGTAGAATACGCATCACCACAGAGCAAAATTCATTCAGTGCAGCAGATGCCTAATGGGAAGAAGACACAGGGTTGTGTTTCAGCTTGCATGGTATCTGCACAGAACTTGGAACTTAGGGTGTCAGGCGTGCAAGGATTTTCCAAGCTACCCGGAAAAGAAGTCTGGCTGTGGACCACTCTGTTGGAGCTTCTTGAGTTCTCTCATAACAAAGATTTGACTGTTAAAGTAAATCTTTCCTTATAACCAGAGGTAAGGAAGGGAAAAGGAACTACAGAGTGCATACATACGCTGATAAAGAATTTCACTGTGGTCCAGTTACATAGTTCTCAGGATTTGCTAGGAACCACGAAGCCCTATGACTAACAGTAACCAGGGCAGTGCCAACTGGGGATTAACTTCCCAGCTTGCAGCAAAGTACATATGCATGCCAAAGCTATGAGCCTCACTGATTATTACTCATTATTGGCTAATTCAAAAATCCTACAATTGCTCCAAAACAATGGGAATTGTAGGACCAAAAGCCATGCATGGTGCACTTCAATCTGAGTACCACCCTACTAGGTTGCTGACTGCACACCCCAGAATCAGGTTTGTCAAAGCCTTTGAGCACAGAAGTAGGGCAGGGTTTCTTGTGGTTAGCAGCCAGCTGGGTGTGGTAAAGAACAGCACAAATGGACAAGCAGAGGCAAACCGAAATTGCGCAGGCTCTAGCACAGTAGTACCATGAACATTTGACGACTTCATAAATGCATTTTGGAAGTAATGAAGAGCTGAGGCATTAAAGGGCAATCTAATTTAATTGTTAAAATTATGGACTAAGCCAGTCATGGTGGCTTATGCCTATAATCCTAGCTACTCAGGAGGCTGAGATCTAAGGATCACAGTTCCAAGCCTACTCTGGGCAGGAAAGTCTGTGAGACTCTTAGTTACAATTAACTAGCAAAATGGCAGAAGTAAAGGTATGGGTCAAGTGGTAGAGCATAAGCCTTGATCTAAAAAGTTAAAAGATAGTGTGCAGGCTCTGAGTTCAAGCCCCAGTATTGGCACATGTGCACAGGCACACACAGGCTCGGAGACACAAAGCAGCTTGCAACTGTATAGCAACATTTTGTATACCTCATTAGCTGTGTTATTGTGGGCTTGCTACCTAATCTCTCTAAACTCCAGTTTCTCCAATCAACAATTAGATGACAATGACTGCAGGAAGTGCTTAGAGGGATAAAAAGTAGGTAAAGTTCTTAGGTTTGGTTTGCCAAAGCAGGCACTTTTGGGTTTTTTTTTTTTCAGTACTCTTAATTTGTCAACTACGTCAAAAGATTGTACAGAACCATCAATCTTTTCATCCTCTGGACAGCAGGGCACATCAGGCTGTGGTTGGTGATGCTTCTGGAGTCATGGCACAGTGTCTCCACACACCTTCCAGGTCTGCTTCTGTTCTCTTCAGTCGTGTGGCTGCTATGCAAATTGTTGGGGTTTGTGATAACATGAAATGGTTTGTGTATATCTAGTCTAATATATTACAAAATGTGTCACGTACATAGCATTCTGGCATTCCAACAGGAGGATGAATGATTGTTATTCTCCCGCAGAGAGGAAGTAAGGACTTAAGCATTTTCTCTAGTTTGTACTATACAGGTTACTAGTTAGGAGAGTGTGGTCTAGAAGCTCAGTCTTATGGATCCTACTGTGTTGCATTGGTTTTGCCTGTCAAGCCCATGGTTGGGAGCTCTTTTCTCCCCATTGCTAGATAAATGCACTGATCTATTTCAGAGCTAAGCTACTAGCCCATGGTATTGGGAGCTGAATGAGAGAAAGAGTAAAGTGTAAACACTGACTCATTCTTTCTCATTTGTTGCTCTTTAGGTTCATAAATATCTAGGGAAAAAATCAGGAAAGCTCCTTTTATAGCCCATGTAGAAACATCACAAAATATAAATATAAAAGGAAGTAGTTAGGTCAAGCTCCAATATGGTGTGTGTGTGTGCAGGTGTGTGTGTGTGCGTGTGTGTGTGTGTGTGTGCGCGCACACACGCGCGTATGTGTACACTCACAGGGTTTTTTACCTTAGAAAAGTGGATTTAGGTTGGATAAGACTTGATAGTAAGATTGAATTTTGGGGCACATGCTTGTAAGCTCAGCACTTGGGAGGCTAAGGCAGGAGGATTGTGAGTTCAATACCAGCCTGGGTTACATAATGAGACCTTGTCTCAAAGAGATAGAAAGGTTGAACTTGGAGTGAAAAAGTTTTGAATATATATTCTCTAGTTCCTCTTTGTAAGAAGCTACCACTCTCAATAATTAGTTAAGGATTTTTATATTTATGTGCCTTAAATATCCTTTATTTTCTACTTGCTAAAAATGATTTGAAGCATTATTTGGGAAAGAAAATAATATACAATAATAATAATAACTAGTGCATGTACAAATTAATCATGTTTTAATTTATCAAACTGTATTAAATTTAAAATTAAATTACTTGTAAAAGACTGGAATTGTAAATTTACCGAGCTCTTCTTAAAAGGTACACAGAACTCAAGTCCAATTACGGGTTAGATTATTTGGTGGGTTTAAAATCAAGCGTTTTTTATTTTATATCTTTTATTGTAAAAATACCATACAGAGGGGTTACAATTACATGGTCAAGGTAATGAGAACATTTCTTATCAAGCATTGTTGCCTCCTCCTTTGTTTCCCCTTCCCATCCCTTCTCATCTCCACCCCACCCTCTAAAATCAAGTGCTTTAAAAATCCATCTAGCTGGCACCACAGATATGGAAAATAATTCTGGAGATATTCTTGAATTTTAAAAATGGCATACAAAACTTACATGCTAATATCTAGCACACGGTATTTTTCTGTCAGCTCAAATAATTTGAATTATTGTCCCTAAATGTCAAAGGGATTCTGCTTTTGCTTTGCCAGTGAATGCTTCTCACTTCCTGCAGGGCCAGAGCGAAGCAAGCTGATGAAACACAGCCCTACATTAGGGTGCTTTTCCACCAGCCAGAACCAAGGTCTAAAAAGACTATGCACATGGCAGCTGGGGCGTGGATGCACTGCGTAGGGAGTGTGTACCAGACTCGCACGCATCCTTGCCCAGGAGCCTGGAGGTACTGACTAAGACTATCAAGATGATAAGACTAACTCTGCTTGCCAGGTCTCAGATTTGCAAGGTGAGGCCACGAATCTCTGTGTGACTGGGGCCAGCCTCACACTCTGTTGCTCCCATGGGAAGGGGAACGAGCTGTCTGGGGTGATCTTGGGAGAGGAAACTGGGCATGTGCAGTTTGGCAGTCTGGCTTATGTCTCCGGGATCAGCATGCTGCTCAGCTGTGCTGTGGTAAGAGGCCCAGTGCCACCAGGTGAGGCTTTCAGGCCAGGTCAGTTCTTAGGAGCTAACATACTTGGCACTGGGCTTAGAGCCACATTCACTTGGATATTTCTACTATGAGGATGTTTTGGGTTCCACAGGCCTGACTCATAAGTTTGTCAATAAGTTGCAGGTTCACTTGTGGGACAGGACATTACCTCTTCATACAGCACTAAATATAGTGTTTTTAATTTAACACTGAATATGACTTGGAAATTAGTATTTTAACTCAACAGCCCATAGTTTCCAAAATACATGTGTACGATCTGCGAGGGTATTTTTATTTAGGGATAAAAGCCCTGGTATATTTTTAAACACAAGCCATAGTCTGATTATTACTGCAGATGAGTGGACATTTCAATGAGTCCATAAAGGTCCATAAAAGGAGAAATGGAGACTTGGAAACATTGGGAAACGCCTACACGTTTGCAAAACACCTTCAAGCAAAATTACCTGAGGCTGAGAATCACTGGACAGAAATGATGAGCAAGCTTCGCCCACCTATAGGGAACAAAAGGGTCAGTTAACACCCTGGAAACAGACAGAAGACAGAGGAAAACACAGAGTAGATGTCACAATGTAAGTTACCTACATAATGGTGATCAAAATCCTCTGACAGCGTGGGATTCCCAGATTTGGAAGAAAGGAGCTTCTAAACATTTATAAGAAATCATGGAGCCGGGTGCTGGTGGCTCACGCCTGTAATCCTAGCTACTCAGGAGGCTGAGATCTGAGGATCGCGGTTCAAAGCCAGCCCGGGCAAGAGAGACCGTGAGACTCCTATCTCCAATAAACCACCAGAAAACTGGAAGTGGCGCTGTGGCTCAAGTGGTAGAGCGCTCGCCTTGAGCTGAAGAGCTGAGGGACAGCGCCCAGGCCCAGAGTTCAAGTCCCATGACCGAAAAAAAAAAAAAAAATCATGGAATTGGAACATGCCCAAGATGTACTCCCAACAATGGGGGCAGACCTCCCCAAATAGTTGGTAGAAATCGTTAGAGCATATAAAATGCCTCAAACATCAGGTACTATTCAGATGTGAGGAGTTACAAAAAAAGTAGCCTCAAAAAGAAAAGGAACCCTAGGTTGCTGTACATTTCCTTACTAGACATGACTTTGATGTCACCTAACAACATAATTACAAGCAGGAAAAACTGTTAAGACAATGTTAGTAACCTACTAGATTACTACTATGAAACTAGCACTAGAAAAGAGTTCTGTTTTTAAAACAAATGTGTTTTAAACTATAGTCTGCAACTATCTGTTCTCAGCCTTTATCCTAAAGAGAATACTTCTCATCTAGTATGAGATTTATGAACCAGGTGGGTGGTAGATGTTTGTAATCCTAGATATGGGAGTCTAAGGAAGGAGGATTATGTGTAGCCTAGGCTACACAAAGATATATGGGAGGGGGCAAGCAGGCAGAAGCTGGCAGACAGAAAGGTAGGCAGCAGACAGACACAGAGACAGACAGAGACAAACTGAGAGACACAGAGACAGATATTAACCACAAAACCCCCAACTCTGCTGGGAAGTTACGAATGAACCTGGTATTTGGAGGTGTTTATAACATTCATTTCTTTGGCAGCTTTTAAAAATATATTTATTGTAAAGATACTGTACAGAGGGGTTACAGTTACATGAGGAAGGTAATGAGTACATTTCCTATTGAGCATTGTTACCTCCTCCTTTGTTTTTCCCCTACCATTCCTTCCCTCCCACCTTCCCAACTCCTCCCCCCACAAGTTGTACAGTTTGCTTTTTAACCTAGTGTCTTGTACTTCTCATTGTTACCATGGGTCAGCCTGTATCATTGTTTCAGCATTTTGTTATTTCCCTTCCCCTCTCCAAATTAAAAAATGTACATACAAGATGCAGGGTACTGGAATCAAATACAGTGAAGACAGGGGTGGGATTAGAGAAAATGGCTCTGACACTTGTGGTTGGAGTGATTTGGGTTAAGGCCTGTTTATGGTGTACTATTGCAGAGGCCCCTTCTATAACATCTCAGAATTCCTTATCAATCCACTTAATTTAATTTATATTCACACATCCAACTGAGGGGGAGCTTTGATTATGCTTTTCAGTGGTAATTTCTCCAGCTCCATATTGCTTCCATGTTGGCTGTGTTTTAAAATACATAACTTCGATTTTGAGAGTAACAAAGATCCCATATATTGTAGAAAAGCAAGAGCTTAACTCTCCTTCCTCTTTCTCCTCATAGATCTTGCCATCTTATCTGCATGTCACGAATGTTTGGGAAATCTGTGTATATTCTCATCCCTCCTGCCAACTCACCTCCCTGCTCCCTCCTTCTTCCAGATGAACCAGAATCATGGATACAGGACTCCCCCTCCACCCAGCACACACTTCTTGAGGAAAAGACTATGTTGTGTGTGTTCAATAGAAGTTCTTTAAGTTGATTCAAATTTGTGAAAAAATATACGAAAAGAGAAATCAGTTGAGAGGGAAAGCCAAAAGATATCCTTTGAACCAATGTTTCATCCATCACCTCCAACTAGATGCTTTTGTGGGCTGAGGAAAATCTCCTGAAATGTTTATCTGAAGTCATTGAATGCTCTAGGGGTGTCACCCATTCACGGTCAGGCCAACCATCTATGTGAGTGGCCTGTGACCAAGAACATAACTCTTGAACTTCTACACTGACAGCTCAGTCATCAGGCTGTTGGAATAAGAGCATCAGAATTTATAAAAGGTGAATTCATCTTATTAGGAGATCACTGTGAAATTCCCAATCTTTGTTCTCATTTCTTTGGAAGGTCCAGCAACACAGCATGACCCTTTCCGATCGAGAAAGCATTTGTTCATTTGACGTATAGTTCTAATGGTTTTGAGTGCCACTAAAGTGTTTTAGGGGACTTCTATTTATTTGGAAGTGGTAAGGGTTCTGTATATCATTAGAAAATTATGTTTTCCTATGTGTTTCATTCTCTGTCTCGCTTTCTTTCTCTCTTTCATTGGGGTTTGAATCCAGGGTCCCATGCTTGCTAGGCATGTACTCTACTACTGAATCACACCTCCAGACCTTTTTTTTGCACTGGTTAATTTTGAGATTGGATCTCACTTCCTGCCTGAGCATATGCCTGCATCACAGTGCTCCTATATTTTGCTTCTTAACGTAGCTGGAAGGACAGATGTTGGTGAAGCCCAGCTGTTGGCCAAGAAGAAGCCTTTGGGACTTTTATATCCATGCTAGACTCAAACCATAATTCTCCTTTTCTCAATTTCACAAGGAGCTAGGATTAAGGCATGAGTGCTTGGCTAATTTTTTTTTCTCTGAAAGAATAATTGATGTTTTCACAACTCTATTTGAGTTCTCTTTTAATATTATCATCTGAAATATTTTTCCAAGGACTTTTCTTAAAAACAGAGGATTTCAAGATAAAATAAATGCTTTAAGATTATGCATTAGTGTCTGTTGTCTCAATGATTCTCCATTCTGTTTTCTGTTTCACCCCAGTCCTTTGATATTCTCCAAAGGCAGAGACTCTTTCAATGGCCAATGGATTTCTATGCTGTTAAGTGCTGTTTAGTACCAGCACTTACTTTCTAGCTTGCTTCTTCTTTTGCATATTTTGTTGGAGGCAGCCTAAAACAATGGATGCTTCCTTTAATTTGTAGCATACTATCATCATTGGACTTACTGTTTATTTGTTAGGTTTAATATTTCCATTTTCTATTTCATTCCATCCTTCCATAGGAAACTCTTCCAGTGTGTTTTGGATGTGTATTCTTTATTTGTATATGTTTTTGTAAAATCTGTTTTATCTGCATTTTTCTTTAAACTGTACATTATACTTTGAGATCTATCCATGGTGCTGAGTATGTATACCTGGTCTATTGTCTCTTAACTGCTGTAGAGTGCTCTAGAATGTGTACAGTAACACATTGCCTGCTCACTTCCTAGTAATGGACAGTGGTAATTAGATTTTCTCTAACTCTTTTCAGTACAAACAAAGCTGTAATCCACACCTGTGGACAGTGGTTATGTTCTCCACATGTAGAGAATATGTGTGGACTTTATACCCAGAAGAGAATAAATTGGAACATGGGATGTCTAGGTTGCTTTGAAGATGGTTCTACCAGTTGGCACTCACTAGCAATGCACAGGAGTTCCGCATCACTCATATTCCTGCTACCATTGGTCATCATTAGATTTCTGGGCTTTGTCAGTATAATGGGTGGAAAGTTGTTGTTTCAATTTTCATTTGATTGTTACTAATGAATGAGAGTATTTGTTAGAAGATTGTGGAGCTTTTAGAGCTCCTGTCTAATTTTTTTTCTTATTCTTTGCTCCTTTTTTTTTTTTTTCATTCCTCTCCTTTTTTTTTTGTGCTAGTGCTGGGGCTTGAACTCAAGGCCTACGCACTGTCCCTCAGCTTTTTTCTTCGAGGCTAGTGCTTTATCACTTGAGCCACATTTCTGACTTTTTTTTGCTTTGCTTTTCTTTTGTGATGGTTAATTGGAAATAAGAATCTCATAGACTTTGCTGCCAGGGCTGGTTTTAAACCGGGCTCCTCAGATCTCAGCCTCCTAAGTAGCTAAGATTACAGGTTTATGCTACCAGTGCCTGGCTGGAATTTGATGGAGATTCTTAGATGCCCTAGGAAAGCAATCCCTTATCAATTTTAAATATTGTTGATATCTTTTTTTCAAAGACTCTTGTCCTAGAGCTTTTCATTGAAAGAGATATTTACCTTTCCTCTTTTATTTTATTTTATTTTTGTGGAACTAGGATTTATACTCATGGCCTTTTGCTTGCTCTGTTTCACTTGTGTTATACCATTTAAGTCACACCTCCAGCCCTGCTTTTTGCTGGTTATATTGGAGATGGAGTCTTACAGACTTTTCTCCCAGGGCAGATTTGAAACTTTGATCCTTTGGATCTCAACCTCCTGTGTAGCAAGGACTACAAGGCATGAACCACTGATGCCTAGATGTAACTTTTCCTCTTAAGGTATTTCAGTTCATTGGGGCTTTGGCCTTATGACTTATATTTGAAGCCTCATTTAAGCAGTCTTTCATTGACCCTAGCTCACAAATATACATTATCTCCTATTAACTCTGTGATTTTGTTTTTGTCCAGGTGTTATCTCTGCACAAGGTATTAGTTTTAATTTTCTCTATGCAGTGAGATCATCTATTAACCTCATTAAACAGAACAATCTGTTCTTTACTGAGTTGCATTGTTACTTTTGTTGAAGGTTAAGTGTGTACATGTCTGTTTTGGGTCAGATTCCCTTAGAAACAGACTTTTAGATAAAGATGTGAATGCAAGCAGAACAAAGAGGAAGTGGTAGAAAAGCAAAAGCAAAACAAGGAAGACACAGGAATCCAGTAAAGGGCATGCTGTTTAGGAGATTTCCACTGTGGGGGAAAAAGGTCAACCTGGGGACTCTGGGAGACAGGGTAGAGTGTGTCTTAGCATCATCTACTTGAAGCAAGGCACCTAAGATATTTACCCCCAACTGCCTCTGTCACCATCTGAGGGCTGCAGTGGTGGGATCACTTCTGGATGGCAAGCAGAGCCACAGAGGCTTGCAATTAGAAATTTCCAAGGTGGTGAATGTAAAAGGCCCATGACAGGGCACTGATTGTGACTGCTGTATTAACCTTCAGTTTCTGCTCAATCGGTAAATTTCCTTATTCACCTCTTTTAGTTTTTTTATTACTGTAGTTTGAAGTAGCTGTGTGTGTGTGTGTGTGTGTGTGTGTGTGTGTGTGTGTGTTGCTGGAGTTCACTTATTAGACAAGCACTCTACCATGGAATTATATCTCCAACCTTATCTCATATATGTAAGTATTTCTGGTTCTTTAACAACAACAAAAATCTAATCTTGAGAATCCTTGTCTTTTAAGTGGCACTGTTTTACACTTACTGTAATTACTCTCTCCTTACATTTTTTTGTGTTATATTAGCATTTACTGATTTTTCTTTCTTTTTGACTTTCCCTCTCTTTTACCTTAATGAACATAATAGTTCAGACTATTATGATGTCTGGATGGTGGTAAATTCATTGTCCCAGGGTTCAATTACGTTTTTTCATCTTACCACAATAATTTCAATGTGATGGGTGAGAAGAATTCTTTACCTTATTCCACAAGTGTAGTTCTTGTTCAGGCAGTGATCCTTGTGGTAATATTGGAGCAACTAAAAGTAAAATTATATCAACATGTTAATTTTTTAATATTTTCTTTTCTTTTTGCCAGTCCTGGAGCTTGAACTCAGGGCTTGGGCACTGTCCCTGAGCTTCTTTTGCTCAAGTCCAGTACTCTATCACTTGAGACACAGTGCCATTTCCAGCTTTTTTCTGTTTATGTGGTACTGAGGAATTGAACCCAGGGCTTCATGCATGTTAAGCAAGGACTCTTTCACTAAGCCACATTCCCAGCCCCAGTATTTCTTTTAAAAATCAAAAATCCATATATAATTTCTTTTCAAATGCTAGCTATCACTTTTCATTGTAAATCTCTATTCACATACTTTAACTAAAATTTTCATCATGTTACTTCATATATGAAGATATAACTATCTAGTACACCTTAATAATTTCATGAAGATACTACTCTTACAAATGCATTACTTATAGATCTTTGAAAACAATTCTACTTAAATGTTATAATAGCCTTACTTATACTAACCTAAAAGTAGAAACAATCCAAGTGTCTTTCCATTGGGGAACAAATAAATAAAACACAATACATCTATCATACAATGCAGTATGTCTTGGCCATATAAAGAATGAATTAGTAATATACACTATGATAGATGTGGATGAGTCTCAGAAGTATTATCAAGAAAGCTATGTGTGCCGGGCGCTGGTGGCTCACGCCTGTAATCCTAGCTACTCAGGAGGCTGAGATCTGAGGATCGAGGTTCAAAGCCAGCCCAGGCAGGAGAGACCGTGAGACTCCTATCTCAAAAAACCACCAGAAAACCGGAAGTGGCGCTGTAGCTCAAGTGGTAGAGCGCTCGCCTTGAGCTGAAGAGCTGAGGGACAGTGCCCAGGCCCAGAGTTCAAGCCCCACGACCGACCAAAAAAAAAAAAAAAAGAAAGCTATGTGTGAAAGATGAAAGAAATATTGTATGATTCCATTATATAAAATGTCCAAAAAAGGAAAATCCACAATTATATTGAGTGGCTGCCTGGATCTAAGAGTAGGAATGAGGATTGAGCACAAATGGGGGATCCTTTGGGGCTGGACAATTCTAAAATAGCTTTGATATTATAGAAGCACAACTTAAAAAAATCCACTAAAGTATCAACTGTATAGATTAAACAGGTGAATCTTATTGTATGTAAGTTATATCTGAGCAAAGGCCTGTTTAAAAGATTTCTATGTGAGGGCTTTACCTTAGTTAATATTCTCTAAAGTTTACCTACTTTATAGTCTCTAAATTTACCTAGTTTATATTTTCTAAACCACTATTTTGCTCCACAGGTTTAATTTCCTAATTCATACTATACAAATGATTAATAATATCTTGGGGTTTTATTGATACTTAAATAAACACTTAAATATTTAAATCAAATTGTACTTATTGTAAGTATACAGTTATCTTTACTAAAGAAAAGCGTCCTACAGTAAAAGACTCTAATTTTAACATGTTTAAAAACTCCTTAAAAATGAGGAAAAATATAAAAAATAATACCTTAAATTAGAGAAGTTTAAAGTTAGTTAAGATAGCACTTTTTAATACTTTCTAAGCATTGACTGTCAGGCATTATGATAACCATTCCAATTGTATTGTCTTTAATTCTGGTGACAAATATCCAATGTAATTATTACTACTAATAATTATTACTACTAATTATTATTATTAATTTCCACTTTAAGAGAAGGAAACTGAAGGAAGAAAGCTTGACTATTTTGCCTAATGTAATACTATTTCAATAGATGAATAGTAGAGAAAGACTTCTTTTCCCTTGAGATAGGCTGACCTCAAACTTAGATCCTTCCTGCCTCAGCCTTCTAGGTGCTGGGAATGCAGCCATTCACCCAACCTCAGAAGCAGATTTCAAACTAAGTCCAGTTGACTCCAAATCCTAACAAACTTCATTTTCTCCTAGCTCTACCCACTTTGTACTTGTCTTGCCTTGAGTCCTAACACATTTTTACTATTAAAGTTCTAATGGTATTAATAACAATAATTAACAACATTTTCTGTGATATTGATTTAATTTTTTGGTGCTGGGGCTCAAACCCAGGGCTTTATGCATACTAGTCAGGGACTCTACTACTAGCTATGTCCCTCCCTCCACCCCTTTTCTGTGGTACTATTACAAGTAATTAATGGAAGTCACACGTAGAGAGTGTTGTTTAAATTCAGAACTGACTGAAATCCCATTCACAGTCCAAGTGGGTAAAGAAACTTTCCCCTTTCTCAGTTCCAGATATCTCAACCTGGGCACCAAAGGCACACTTGTCTGATGAGTCACACTCTGACTTCATTACATTTTCAGGAAGTGCTAATGCTGGGCTTCTCAAGTTTCATATAAAGTAACCAGAGAGCATACAATGCAAGATTCTGCTTGACATGACTTTTCGGGCTTAGAGAATGTAACCTTATATTCTTTTTTTTTGGGGGGGGGAGGTCCAGTCGTGGGCCTGAACTCTGGGCCTGCGCACTGTCCCTCACCTCTTCAGCTCAAGGCTAGCGCTCTACCACTTGAGCCACAGCGCCACTTCCGGCTTTTTTTCTTTTTGCTTATGTGGTGCTGAGGAATCGAACCCAGGGCCTCAGACATGCAAGGCAAGCGCTCTACCACTGAGCCACCTTCCCAGCCCCCCCTTATATTCTTATACTTCTGATCATGAGTGTTGAAGCTTCCAGCTCAATTTCTTTGTATTCAGCTACACAGCGTCACCAAGACCATTGGCAATTTGCCTCCTCCAAGTCTCAAGCTTCACTTAGAAATTGCCATTATGCCTAACATTGCCCAATTTACATAAATCATATCAGGGTATTTTGGGTCTAAATTTTTGAATCCATAATTTAAGAAAAAACCCACTAAGACCATATGACTGAAGCCTTTGTCTACTTGTTAAGTAGAACTCATGTGATTTACCTCCCTGAGGTATTAGTCTGTTTTCCCATTGCTATAATAAAATACTGGAGGCTGGGTAATTTGCAAAGAAAAGACATTTATTTAGTCCAAAGTCTGGGAAACTGAAAGTCTAAGATTAGATGGATCAGATTTACCTCTGGTTAGAGAAGAGGTCAGCAATCCAGGAAGGAACTACCCCTGCTCTTTTCATAACAACTCATTCTTTTGGGAACCAGCTAAATCCCTTCTAAGGTCAGCTCTATAAATGACCTCACCATCTCCTCATTGGACTTCACCCCTTTAAGATTCATCATCTCGAGGCTGGGAAGGTGGCTCAGTGGTAGAGTGCTTGCCTTGCAAGCCTGAGGCCCTGGGTTTGATTCCTCAGCGCCACATAAGAAAAAAGAAAAAAGCCGGAAGTGGCGCTGTGGCTCAAGTGGTAGAGCGCTAGCCTTGAGCTGAAGAGCTGAGGGACAGCGCCCAGGCCCAGAGTTCAGGCCTCACAACCGGACCAAAAAAAAAAAAAAGAAAAGAAAGAAAAAAGATTCATCATCTCTCTATATTGCTACATACAGTGGAGGCCAAGATTCCAGACTTTGAAGGACAGACTCAAATCCCTTCACAATGAATGCTTTATACAGTACTGACAGTAGTAATTAGATCTCTTTCTATATTTTCTAAGGTGGTTATCTTCTGCATCATGTACTTGATGAGCAAGATGCATAGATTTCAGCACTGCATAGTAAAACAGATTGATTTTTCTAAACATGGTACCAATTTTCTTTTCTTCTTCGCTTGCATTTTAGAGTAGAGCTAGGGAATGAAAAACTGTTACAGCTGACTGAAGATTAAGAATTATCCAATAAGCTGGGGCCTGAGTACTCTTTAATTTAGGCTTGGGCATTTGATCACTTCTTATCAGAGGCATAACCACGTGATTGTGTACTGCAAATATATAAACTGTGTTCCTCTTAGAGGAAATTTTCTTCTCTTGGTAATATTCTCTGAATAAACTGTTTCCCTATACTAAATCTGTGGCTGGCCCTTTACCTTCTCATTGCTACTGCATGATCTGTTAATTCAGTTTTGCTAAGAAGGCTGCATTCATTGACATTTATTTCCTTCTGGCTTTGTGACATTTGTTAGGGTGTTAGAAACCTCCAGTTACACGTGCAAAATGATGGATCTTGGTAGATCATCTCTTAGCTTTGCTTATGGATGTCATGCATGCTCTACCACTGCCATCTTTAGGCAAATCACACCATATAGTCACACTCTGTCTCCCCACCATAGATTTAGTGACATAAAATTCATTTTTCAGTATTAAGAGCAGCTCTTTGGAGAATCACAATTCAAAGCCAGTCTGGAAAAAAAAAAAAGCATATGAGACTCCATCTCCAAAATAACCAGCAAAAGGCTGTACTCGAGGTATGGTTCAAGCAGTGGAACGCCAACCATGAGCAAACTAGAGTATCTAGATGGAGGCCCAGAATCCAAGTCACAATACTTGCACATAAACAAAAGCAAAGGCCCAGATTTGAAAGAGAAATGAAGCTGAAAAAGGCAGTCAAAGGTGCCCTGGGCTGCGAGTGGCCACACCATCTCTGCTTGAAAACCACGGAGACAGAAGTAGCGCTGTAGCTCAAGTGGTAGAGTGCTGGCCTTGAGCTGAAGAGCTGAGGGACAGCGCCCAGGCCCAGAGTTCAAGCCCCACAATCAACAAAAGAAAGAAAGAAAGAAAGACAGAAAGAAAGAAAGAAAGACAGACAGAAAGAAAGACAGACAGACAGACAGACAGACAGAAAGAAAGAAAGAAAGAAAGAAAGAAAGAAAGAAAGAAAGAAAGAAAGAAAGAAAGAAAGAAAGAAAATCACTGAGGCATTTTTTGGGGTGACTGGTAGGCAGCAGATATGCTCTTTTTGGAAAAGAAAAGAAAAAAAAAAAACCCTAAGACATTGTTTTTTCGTGCATGCAAGGCAAGCGCTCTACCACTGAGCCATCTTCCCAGCCCCTAAGACATCTTTTTTTAAGGAAACTGCTGCCTCCCAAGACAGTTATTTTGTGCAGTTACAAAACCATTGCAAATCTGTAATATGTAACTGCCCTGGAGGCAGCGTGGCTTTACATAACAAAACAACTTCCCATTACCTCTCTAATTACCTGCCTCCCGAAGAAGGCAGATGAAGACAATCATTCCTAAATTTTCCAGTAAAAGAAAAAGCTTAAAATATATAAAAAAGAATGGATATTTATATTTACTTGTAAGTCATTCTGCATCCCCAGTGGCTATACACATGTAAGTCGTTGGTTAGATTCTGGTTACATAGATTTAAAGCTTTGCTTATCGAGTAAGGAAGTTCCCCTCAGGTCCCCAGGCACCCAATCCGCAGCGTCTCAGAAAAAGAGTTCAAAACAATGAAATGAGGGCAATCAAAAGCAATAGATTAGGAAACGAATGCTAGCCTCCATTTACCCATCTCTGATTGAAGGCTGCGCTCTAACCTCTGTAAGACTTTGGAGTTGTGATTTTAAATCCCCACCGTTTTGACGAAAAAGAAAATCATTGAAGGGTCTGCAGTACCGAATAGCACAGGGAAGCAGAGAATCAACCTAGAGAATTCTCGCTGGTGGCAGGAGAGTGCTTGGCACTGGGGCAGCCCCTGGAGCTCAGGGTCAAATGAGAATCCTCCCAAGTTACCTGGCAACTGAACCTTTAGAGAACCGGGGTGATGTTTTCTCAGTTGTCACATTTGCACTCTGCTACATCCTCAGAAGGTCGGACTCTGCTCCCAGACCTTGCCTTTCCTACTTCTTTTCCTCTAAGCCAATCTCAGAAACCCCTCATGTTACCAGAGTGTAGCTTGCACACTGGCTCCTCCTCTACCTGCATGTGGTGAGAAAGCCTCTCTTCTTCCAAATCTGGTGCCTAAAGAATCTGCACTGTTTCCTGGGATGGGGTTTTTCTCTGCTCAGGACAATCAGAACAGGACAGTATGTCAGGTCATCCCCCACAGAGCCTGAGTGCACCCCAGGTTTACCTCCACCACAGAGAGTACAATGTCAAACTTACTTTTCCTTTTTACCCTCATTTATTTCCCTGCACTTTTTTTTGGGGGGGGGAAATGGGGAGGTCGGTTGTGGCACTTGAACTCTGGGCTTGGGCGCTGTCCCTCAGCTCTTCAACTCAAGGTGAGTGCTCTACCGCTTGAGCCACAACACCACTTCCGGTTTTTTAGTTGTTTATTGGAGATAAGAGTCTCGCGGACTTTCCTGCCCGGGCTGGCTTTGAACCAAGATCTCAGCCTCCTGAGTAGCTAGGATTACAGGCGTGAGCCACAGGAGCCCGGCTTCCCTGCATTTTTAAAGCTTGTTGAAGATAATAATAAGGAAATTATCTCTAAAATAGTTTTCAAATGCTCCTACACAATCTCACTGGGACCTCATTTATTTCGTAAGATAGAAATAGATTATTTATTTCTAACCCAAGAAGGAAACAAGAGCAAATGTGTTCTGAGCGGCATAAAGTCAAAGCCACTGGACTGGAGAAAACCAATGCCATTCACAAAAATCTACCTCTAGTCCATTCTTCTGCGCTACCCAGATACCTGAAAACATCCATATGCCTGGAGCTAGTTCAGGCTTGAGCAGGAAAATATAGATTCCCTTTTGGAGAAAGGGAATCCCAGGTAGCTTTTTGTTTGTTTGTTTGTGTTTTAACAGACACATATTATTATCACATAATAGGAGGCACACAATGACCGGTACATACAGAAGAATGTATGCGTGTCTCTACATTTATGCATTCATTGTGCATGTGTACATATATGCACACAATAATGTTGTCAAAATAGCAAAGGGTAATCATTATGAGCAAATATGCTAGTCATGTCCGATCTCAACACCACAATGATCTCAAAATAGGTTTAGGTAAAGGCTTTGGCTCCAGTTATCCATCTTCCAATGACTGCAGTGAATGGGGATGGCGCAGGACGGGGGGTGGAGGGGAAGGTGGGGCGGAGGATGCTTTTCAGTTTTCTCTACTTCGATTCCCCTTCCCTTCCCCAATGGGCTGAAAATCCTAGGTGTGTGCAACCTCCCCTCAGCCTGCCCCACACTCGAGGCTCTCCATGGGGACCAGGCACGCGCTGGTGCAGCACCGACCACCCGCACCTCCATGGCTGGCTGCCCAGCGTGGGCCACCTGCGTCCTGCAATCGCGGGTGACAGCCTGGAGGCCGCGGCGCGTGCGCGCGGGGAATCGGGGCGGAGGAGCCGCGGAGGGGCAGCAGGGCTGGACCGTGGTGGGCTTTCTTACCTCGGCAGGTGCCCGCGCAGCAGGCGAGCAGCAGCAGCAGCAGCGGGAGCAGGAAGCGGGGCGCGACGGCCACCACCTGTCCCGCCGGTGGCCCCCGACGACGGCTCACGGCTCCTGGCATCTCCGCGCCTGCGGACATCTCCGGATTCGGGACGTGGGACCCTGGGCTCCACCCGGTGCCCTGGCCACCGAACCGATCGCCCTGAGCGACACCAACTTTTAAATCTTGCGCACACGTGGGCTGGGACGGCGTGGTCCCCCGCGCGCCGCCCCCCTCCCACCCCGGCCTCCCCGTGTCACCCCGACTCTCTGCGGGCCCCACCCCGCTGCAGCGAGACCTGCTCCCCACGCGCGGTGGGGTGGAGGAGAACACTCTCCCAGCTTTGCAAGGACTGGGGTGGGAGCAGGAAGGGGGAGCAAACCAGGGCGTCCCCGGATTTACACTGGCAGCAGCGACCACCCGTCTAGCGTCTGCCGGGATATCCTCTCTCTCCACCCTCCCTGGAAGCCAGTGCCCCATCCACCAGTGTGTGGGGTACCCCCTGGAGGGGGACCTCCTCCATTCACCCTCCGCCAAGTCGCTGATCTCAATCTCTCGCTTTCCCGGGAACCAACCATGATCCCGGGTCCCCAAATCCTTGCCAAGTGCAAAGGCATTTACTAAGGGGAAAGCAGCTCTCTGCTAATGAAGGGTCAGGATGGGAGGACAGCTGGGCCGACCACGCCCATTTCTAGCAGGTGTACAGGTGCGCCGGCCCCCTGCGCAAAGGAGCAGGCGCCTAAGCCACGTGCTTCTGCCTAGTCTGCGCCCTCATTCCCAGAAGGACCCTGCTTTTCCGATTTGCATTCCTTCCTTGGAGGAAACGTCTGGAAGCAGCCTCCTCTAAGACAACTGAGGCAGTTCTAAATTTCCTTCCACACGAAAAAGGAAAACCAGTCTTATTTGGCTTCCTTTGAAAGGCCAGAAACGCCAAGGAAAGGGCAGGAAGTAGAATAACATTCTTAAAGGGCATTTTCCTGACAATCAATCATATGCATGCTATATCATTTAATATTTATAACATTGCTGAGATGTAAAAGTATTGTGGAAAAAAATGATTCTTAAAAGTATCGGAAAACTACATTGTAAAAGATGGAGCGTCACCATTGTCAATTTAAATTCGGGGATCCCAGACTTTTGGAACAGTCTGGTTTGGGTCCTTCTTTTTGCCCCCTTTCCCACAGCCCTTCCAAAGCTGGGAACTCACATGGATTGCTTTAATTCCATTCTCCTCCATCCCAGTTTTTGTTCAATGAGTGGCAAAAGTATCATTTGCGCCAGTTGCCAGTGGCTTATGCCTATAATCCTAGCTACTCAGGAAGTTGAGATCTGAGGATAGTTGTTGGAACACACAGGTATCTGTCAAACAATTTTCATTTAGAGAAAGATTGTACAGTCTTTGCAAGGATGTGAACATGTAAGAGAATCATGCCATTCTACTCTGCTAGCAAAACCAGGGTTTCAGTGTTCAGACAGTATGTGCACTCTACTACAAGCAAGACACGCCCTTTGAAGATACAATTAATAACAGTAGGACTTTCCTAAAGAAAATTAGAATTTGATAAAGGACCCCAAACTCATGCACAAATAGTTGGAGCCCCAGGCACATTGGGATAGGGCTCTGTGACAGATTAAGTAAAATAATAATCATGGTAAGTATCATTTTCAAGTATATATGCAGGAAACATGTGCGAAAGGTCAGATTTTAAGATCTGGTCCAAGATCATGGATGAGCAAAAACATATTTAATTAAAGATTGATGCACTTTGATTCTCTATTCCTAAGAAATGAATAAGTGAAGTGCAAAGCTTGTAAATGACCTCAGGCGCTGGATATTGAGAGGGCTTGGGGAGTGGGGTATATAGACACTTTATTTCCCTAGAGCAAAGGCTGGGGACATATGACTAGATGGAAGCTGAGTGCACAAACCTCCTTTTGTCCCAGCATTCCAAACGAGCTTAACCCCTGATCTCCGAACAAACCATGGGTAACTTAATTATTAGCATCTCAATCTGGACTGAGTTCACATCTGCATCTGCTCCCAGCATAGCTCCAGCATGGCTCAAGTGTTTCTGGGTACTCTGCTCCAGAATGAGCATCTGACTCCTAGCATCATGCTGAGTCTTCTCCGTGAGAGTCTCTCACGTTCTTGACTACCAGTTGGCAACAGAATGTTGCTTTGTGGACAACCTGTAAGAAAGAAGGCTCAACTATTGTAGGAGACTGCAGATTAGCAAAACCTGGAGAGTATCATGTAAGTATAAGAAGGGTAGAAGAGTGGAGCATAAAGAGAATGGAGATGCTGGTAATAGGTAGAAATCCATCCAGGCAGTAGTTGACAACAAGGAAGCTAGTAATAGGCAGAGAACCAGCTTCAGAACTGAGGGCAGAGACAAGATTTGGAAGACTTAGGAGTTCTGGTAGTTCTAGTAGTCCTTCATGTACACTCTGAGGACCTACAAGATTGCTATACAAGAAGTGATGCTTTCAGTTAAATTCTCTCCATTGATGGAGTTGGCAATTTTTCAAGGTGAGTCAGATAATATATAAGTAAATACTAACCATGGGTAGTGTTAATGCTATCAAGCAATTATAGCAGAGTAATGAGCTCATACAAGGCAACATGGAGTTGAGAGATAGCTTCCTGTCTTGACAGGACTGTTGGTATCTCTCTGAGGTGTGATGTGGGAGCCCTGAAAGATAAGAAGGAACCAATCAAGTACAGAGCCTAGAAATAAAAGCTGCATACAGAAGGCTGTCAAGCACCAAAGTCCTGAGGTAGAAACAAGCTAGAAAGAATGACTCAAGGGGAAGGAAGTCAGTGAGTCAGTGAGTGAGCACAGAGTCCGTGAGTGAGTGAGTGGAATGCAGGGAGGGAGTTAAGGTCAGAGAAGCAGCACAGGTTGGGTCCTGATCATACATGGCTTTTGGAAACTATGATAAGGAATCCAACTTATTCCTAAGTAAAAGGAAGCCTAGAGATGGTTTTAAGAAATGTGATGATCTGGTGTGCATTGAGAAACACCATTTGGGCTTCTGAGAAAGCAGGTATTTGGGGACCCCAGGAGAAATAGGAGATTAGGTGAGAGGTAAGTGTGGGGTCCATGACAGAACTCTAAACAGGAAGAAGTGAGGCACGGCATAGCATGGATGTGCCTCGAGAACACAATCATGAGTAAAGAAGCAGAGCCACTGGGTGCTGGTGGCTCAAACCTGTAATCTGAGCTACTCAGGAGTCTGAAATCTGAGGATCACTGTTCAAGGCCAGCCCAGTCTGTGAGACATAACAGTTTGTGAGACTCCAATTAGCTACCAGAAAACTGGAAGTGGAACTGTGGCTGAAAGTGGTAGAGTGTTAGCCTTGAGAAAAAGAGTTCAGGGATAGTGCCCTGGCCCTGACACAAAAAAGAAAAAAAAA
>NW_012267224.1:27446760-27454649 GCF_000151885.1 Dipodomys ordii
GAAGAAGAACCAGCAGAACCAAAAGGCCAAATATTGTGTGATTCCACTTCAGTGTCCAGAATAAGTGACTATACAGGGCAGAAAAGAGACAAGTGGTTGCTAGAAGCTCAGGAGACTGGCAGCAAGTGAGGATAATAGTTTTAAGGGACAGAAGGTTCTGGAATTAGGCAGCAATGATGGCTGCCTAGTCTTGTGAGTAGAGAAATCACTATTGAACTTCTTGGAAGGATGAATGCTATGCTATGTGAATTATAGCTCAAGTGAAATAAAAAGAAGTTCTGGTCACACATGATAATGACTGATGGATTGCACGGTGTAATCTTGGCTCTTTAGCACAAGCAAAATGTGTCTATTTTTTGGCATGAGAAATCCATTTTTTCTATTATAGTATTTTCTCCCACTTATCTAAAAACCTAGGATGCTATCAACTTCCCTGTTTCCAAAAGTCAAAGTTTTGACTTGGAAAAACTTTCAGATGAAGTGTACCATACCAGAAATCACTCTGGCAGAAATATTTGTCAAAAGACAATAAAAGAGCTATATATAATCCAGAACTTGAGAGGCAAGGCAGTGGGATCATGAGTTTAAAGCCATGTTCCCCCAAATTAATTATACATAAGTTTAGAAAGATGATAAAAGGACAGTAAATTAAAAAAAAACAAGCTCTAGAAGACTATAACACCACATCTATGTTGCTTCATATTTTCTGTTGCAGAATAAATCTCTTAGCCCTGAGAATAACACAGGGACAGTCACATCATTGTGAGAAATGGAGGAGAAACGTAGTTTCACAAGGAAGGGAAGCTCCGCTTGTTTTCACTAATTACTTGAAGCATCTTACAAAAAGACTAAGCAACATTACGCAAAGTCCTTGGAGTGCACGGGGCAAGTGCCACGTGGACTGATGGCAAGGACGAGATCTGTAAGAAGATCCAAGAGCAGAGCAGAGCTGGGTAGCCGCGGCTCACTCCTTGAATCCTAGCTACTTAGGAGGCTGAGATCAGAGGGTTGCGGTTCAAAGCCAGCCCAAGAAGAAAAATGAGACTCATTTCTAATGAACCAGCAAAAAGCCAGAAGTAGAGGTTGGTTCAAGTGGTAGAGAATCAGCCTTGAACAAATAAAAAAAAGCTAAGCAAGAGTATGAGTCCCTGAATTCAAGACTAGAACACAAAAAATAAGGGAGGAATGAAGGAAGGGAGGGAGGGAGGGAGGAAGGAAGGAAGGAAAAAAGAAGAAGTAGAGCAAGAGTGAGAGAGAGCGTGCCATTCTGGCATGTTTTTTTTTTTTTCAGGAGGGGCTTGTTTCATTTCTCCATGTCTTGAGGTCAGGAGGTACTGTGCAGGGCTCTCACTACTGTATCCTGTTAACACAGGCCACGGAAGGTAGAGATGCGGTTTCAAAGCAGCCTGGGTTTGCCTCAAAGACAGCCCTGTTATAGAAATTCCTTTCAAGAAATGCAGTAAGAGAACTTCTTTTTAAAAAATGCAGTCAGTAACTTTCTCCATTTGCAACAATGCCCACAAGGCTAGGTGCCCACATGATAGATGAACCAAGAGCAAAGCCAGTGCAAAGAGCAGCAATGTTATTGCTCATTTGAAAGATGGCATTAAAAAATTCCAATCTGTTCAAAGCAGGCTCTTGTCTTTGTCCCATAAATTACAATTAAAATATTAATATATATCTAATAAAATATTCATTAGATTTTTTTCTTGACATAGTTATGATTCACATCCGGACAAAGCTGTTAACAAAATAGACTTCTACATTTATGAGGTTTTAGAAATGGAACCCAGAATTAAATGATAGTTATAAAAATACAAGAACAGATAGAAGTCATTATTGTTGTTTCTACACAGTGACTTTTTATCACCATTTTATATTGTTAAGACTGGTTTCTTAGCCAGGTACTAGTGACTCACCCCTGTAATCCTAGCTACTCAGGAGGCTGAGACCTGAGGATCACAGTTCAAAGCCAGCCCAGGAAGGAAAGTCTGTGAGACTCTTATCTCCAATAAACTACTTACAAAAAGCTGGGCATGGTGGCACTCACCTGTAATCCCAGCACTCAGGAGAATAAGGCAGAAGAAACAGAATTTGAGGCCAGCCTGGGCTGCATAGAGAGACTTGTCTTAAAAGAAATAGAAATCAGCTGAGGTCCTTTTTTTTCTTCTATATTTATCCATTAGTGTGATTTCTGATGTAAGCTACATTCAGTCTTAATGAATCCCAACTCTGTGTGTGTGTGTGTGTGTGTGTGTGTGTGTCGGTTGTGGGCTTGAACTCTGTGCCTGGGTGCTGTCCTCCAGCTCTTCAGCTCAAGGTGAGCACTGCACCACTTGAGCCATAGCGCCACTTTCAGCTTTTTCTGTTTATGTGGTGCTAAGGTATGGAACCTAGGGTCTCTCATGCACGCAAAGCAAGCACTCTACCACTGAGCCACCTTCCCAGCCTCTGAATCCAATCTTAATTTAAAGATTTATACACAGCTTGGGCTGGGAAGGTGGCTCAGTGGTAGAGCGCTTGCCTTGCATGCATGAGGCCCTGGGTTCAATTCCTCAGCATCACATAAGCAAAAAGAAAAAAGCTGGAAGTGGCGCTATGGCTCAAGTGGTAGAGCACTAGCCTTGAGCTGAAGAACTTAGGGACAGCACCCAGGCCCAGAGTTCAGGCTCCACGACTGGACCTCCTCCCACCCAAAAAAACCCAAAAAGATTTATACACAGCTTAAAAAGAACAGACAAGAATGTACTTTCTCCTAACAGGAAAATGAAAAGTCAAGATAAGGCACTTGGGCCCTTCTCTGAGAAAGAAGTCTTAAGTCTATTGACTCAATAGTTGACAATAGATTTGTAATGATTGTTGACCGGTTAAAATCAACTTGAACTTCCTGGTTCTCACCCTAAAAAGAAAAGTCACCCTAAAAAGAAAAGTCAAGACATTGCCTACACCTCTTAAGCCTTTGCAGCCTATCAATCATTATTGTTCTATCTCACAGACCTCTTCAGACAAAATGAGTCAATTCTATTTTGGGAAAAGTATTCAAGGTTCACTCTGTGAACAAACCATTGCTCAGAATCTTCCTGGGTTCTATTTCCTATTCTATTTTAGTCATCTGAGAGAAAGGAGAACCAATCTTGATAAAGAGAGTCCATGCATGCATAATGGAAAGAAAAATACATGAAGAAGTGCTGTTGAGAATTATCTAACCTGGAGAGCAGAAATTCTTGGAGATATGGCCACCTCTATTGGCTTCGACAGGACAGCCTGATTTTACTAGAAGACCTTGGGATATTTATTGACCTCTGAAAACTACAGCTTTTGCTACATAATTTTATCTTGCTTGCACAATATTCTTTCCTCTGGAAATCCAACTTTTCCCCTTTCTGCAATACGCTCATACAATTCAGGGACCAAAGCCAGCCTGGGCAGGAATGTCTGTAAGATTCTTCTTTCCAATCAACTACCAAAAAGCCAGAAGTAGGACTGTGGCTCAAGTAGCAGGACATTATCCTTGTGAGAAAAAGTTAAGGGACAGCACTCAGGCCCTGAGTTCAAGCCTCAGTCTCATCACAATTTTTGTTTTTGAACTTTGATGAGGTCTTGTCAAACCTTTCCTTTTATGGATCACACTTTTGGAATCCAGTTCAAAACCTTTTTATTTAGGCTTAAATTCTGAAGATTTTTTTTCCTCCTTTGCATTTCCTTAAAAAATATAGTTGTATGTTTTATATATAAGTCTAGGATTGACTTTTAAGTGAATTTTTACATGAAGTATGAGATGTAGGTGGAGTCAGCTCGTTTTGGTCCATGGATGGTCACTTGCCCCATTTATTTTAAAGTCTCAAACATTTAAGAACATTAGATTGTCTTGCATTTTTCATTCTTTCAGCATTATTCTCAAGTCTTTAAGAAAGTGGGAAAATTAGTTTTTATTCACAAATCATTTTGAAGAGTGTTTAGGCCAGCTACTTGTTTACTTTGCTTTAATGTGACTATATGTGCATTCTTGGAAAACTGCTCTGCTGACAGATCAACTGCTTCTCATTACAGCTCAGAGATGGAGGGCCGATCCTCTGCAAGAGCACACACTTAGAATGCTGTGAACTTTTCCAAACTGGGGGAAAAAATATCCCAAAGCTCCCATCATTTAACATAGTTTCTTTTTCTCTGACAAAACTTGACATTTATGTGAAAGTTAATGAGGTTATAGAAAAATCAGGGTCTCAGTGTGTTAAATGGGCACTGTTTTCAACAAGCCTATGTATAAGGGTAAGCCAGTTTGCATGAAATGTTGATAAAAACACCTGCTGGGTACAATTTCATCTTCAAGGAACAGTTGAGAATTTGAAAATGTTAAAGGAAAAAAACGGAAGCAATCCTTCTAACCATGAACGAACTATACTGGAGTACAAACATGGGTCTATATAGAAATCCAACACAAATACCTTTATAGTTTGAGCAGGTCTGTGAAGTAAATCCATTCATTAGAAGCCAGCTGAGTACACATAACCTTTCTAGAAGGGATCTGGGTAGGAATTTGGCAGCTGATCATTGGTTAGATAGCCCTTGAGTTCAATTTCCATCTTCCCCACATCCCAGGAGAAGTTCCAGGTTTTCTCTGATCGTAAAATATTTGTTAGAAAGTTTATTATTCTAAACAACTCATGGGCATGGATGGAAGGGTAAAATGTGGGAGAATGTCCAATAAGCATTATACTCATTGCCCGACTTATGGAATTGAAACTCCATTGTACAATTCCTTAATAATAGTAAAAAAAACCCAACCATTATTCATTAAAAACTGAGATGTTTGTGAAGAAAATACAAATATAAATGAAGCCTTAACCAAAACAATCACAGAATAACTTCAGAGGTGTAAATAGCCAAGTCCATCTTGATTTCCCCATTTACAGTATCTGATAAACTTTTAGAGAAAAAGTAAATCTCATCATGATGAGATTTGAATAGAATCAAAGATCAAAAGTAACTTAGGGAATTGACCAGTTCATTTTGCAGTCAACAAGCTATTTGTACTACACAATGGAATCACATTAACAAAATCTTTAAAAAGACACAAAGAAAAGCCTTTGGGTCTATATTTGGCTATACAGTTATGTTGATTTGATATTATAATTGAATCTAATTCATATACCTCTATATGTAACTTTTTTTTTTGCCTGTCCCGGGCTTGAACTCAGGGCCTGGGTACTGTCCCTGAACTTCTTTTGCTCAAGGCTAGTGCTCTACTACTTGAGCCACAGTGCCACTTCCAGCTTTTTCTATTTATGTGGTGCTGAAGAATTGAAACCAGGGCTTCATGTATGGTAGGCAAGCACTTTACCACTAACTCACATTCCCAGCTCCTCTATATGTACCTTTAAAAACAGTATACTCCTTTGAAGAGAAAAACAATCTTTAAAAAAAATCCTAGTGCTTGTTTCAGGAGGTCATCAGAATGGCGTTTTCATGCCAGGACAGTTTCAAATTCTGAATTAACTACAGTGGAATGTCAGCATCATCATCAGGCACCATGTTCCCATTCAAGTATTCTAGTTCCTCCCTCCTCCACCCAACCACAGCCAATTCCTTAAACCCGTTGTAATCAAATCTTATTGACTCATTAGTATTATTTTCAATATCTTTAGGAAATGCATACCTGCAATTTCCCTAAAGCACACCTGTATGAATATTATCTTGGGAAATAAACTTCTCGTGTACTAGGTTTTCTTGTTTTGGAAACTATTTTTATATTACTATTAGAACTAGCTTGCCTGTTAAATACAATCATCCTCATGTGATAATCATTACCATTGTGGTAACACCACAATGTGGGCATTATTCAGGTCAGATCATTGAGATGGAGGACAGTCCAGAGAAAAGTGGTGTTCATTCTAAACATCATCCCTAAGAATTTCTTAACATCCTCTTAGGACAGAGAAGGGAAGGCTCACTTTCCCTGTTTTATCACTTTTTTCTATCACAGATTTTCATTTCCAAGCACACATAGTACTCATTTAAAACTTACAAAGACATCAAGTGGATAATATCCCCTTTCTTCCCATGGTTTGATTGATGAGTTCATTCTGTAGTCTTCTACTTCGTGAGGATATGATTTCATGAGAGTCATTTTACTTCTCTAGCTCTCAAATAGAAGTGAAGTGTTACTTTTTGATTATTAATTGTTAAATCTTAGATTTTTGACTCACTTTCAAATCTTACATCCCTCCAAAAGAATATACTCTAAGCATCTGAGTTACATTAGTGTCCAATTCAAGATTCATGAACTGCTCTTAACTGAAACTCAGCTGGATTGTAAGTGATTATGGTAAGTGTAAATAGCTCTAGACAGTCCCCAAGTCCAGGATCTCCCCAAATGAAGGATCCTGACAAGAAATGTACTCATTTACCTTACTCATGTAACTGTAACCCCTCTGTACAACATCTTTACAATAAAATAAAATTTAAAAAATCATAGAATGCTCTTTTAAATGCCCTTTTTGTACAGACTACACATAACTTAAAAGTGAAATCACACAGCTTATAAAGTTTGCTTCATGAATGAATGTTTGGCATATTTAATTATTTAAAACTTTCCTTCTTTCTCTCTCTCTCTCTCTCCCTTTCTTTCTCTTTCTTCCTTCCTTCTTTTTTTCCTTCTTCCTT
The DNA here is from genome assembly GCF_000151885.1 of Dipodomys ordii. NCBI lineage: Eukaryota > Metazoa > Chordata > Mammalia > Rodentia > Heteromyidae > Dipodomys > Dipodomys ordii. Next base: position 27,453,424 of record NW_012267224.1, read on the forward strand.
CCTTCCTTCCTTCTCCCTTCCTTCCTTCCTTCCTCCCTCCCTCCCCCACCCTCCCTCTCTCTCTCTCTTTCTCTCTCTCTCTTTCCTTCTTTCTTTCTCTCTTTCTTTCTTCCTTTCTGTTGGCATGGGGCTTGAACTCAGGAATTGGGCATTGTCCCTGAGGTTTTTTTACTCAAGGCTAGTACTCTTCCACTTTGAGCCACAGAGCCACTTCCAGTGTTCTGGTGGTTAATTTGACATAGTGAGTCTCACAGACTTTCCTGTCTGGGCTCTTTTTTGGGGGGGGAGGGGGGATTCGGTCGTGGGGCCTGAACTCTGGGCCTGGGCACTGTCCCTCAGCTCTTCAGCTCAAGGTTAGCGTGCTACCACTTGAGCCATAGCACCACTTCTGGCTTTTTTTTTTCTGCTTATGTGGTGCTGAGGAGTGGAACCCAGGGCCTCATGCATGCAAGGCAAGCGCTCTACCACTGAGCCACCTTCCCAGCCCTAGGCTGGTTTTGAACTGTGATCCTCAGATCTCAGCCTCCTGAGTAGCTAGGAATACAGGCATGAGCCACCAGTTCCAGCTTAAAATGTTGATAGCCAAAATCTAGAGAGTCATTTACTACTTTTCTTCACTTTCTTGGAGAAATACACCCAAACTCCATGCTAAGCCTCAATTTTATTCTCATGTTTGGATTTTCCCATGAATGCGTCATTCCCAATGCAAGATTTAGCTGCACATATACTAATGAAATTTGTGTCTCTCTTTAAGTAATCAAGAGATCATAATTTGAAAAACAAGCCATCCACCCTCATTTTCACTTGAGCTGTTCAATCAATTGTTTTTCATCAGTTTATCATCTAGACTGCGTTTACTCCTTGAAAGTGACAGCAGATTCACCCATAGAAGAACAACTGAGCTCAAGAACCTTCCTACATTTTGTGAGAGAGCAATCCTATTTCAGATACTGTCCCTGTAAAACAAGATGTGCAACCTTGAAATTTAAAAAAGCTTCAATGTAACTGTCATAACACATTTGGGAGTGAAATCTAACCTGACTTGAATTCATCCATGACCAGAAATATAGACTATTCGGGGCTCCTATTTATCCCAGGTAGGGATAATTCTTTTTTTTTTAATTTATTTTATTTGTGAAGATACTGTACAGAGGGGTTACAATTACATGGGCAGGATAATGCGTACATTTCTTACCAAGCATTGCAGCCTCCTCCTTTTGTTTACC
>NW_012267224.1:27465424-27465784 GCF_000151885.1 Dipodomys ordii
ATCACCGGTGCTGGGGGGGAGGGGTGGCCTTCCCTCCTCTGCTCCCTGAGAAGGAGTGAGGATGTCGGGCTTCTACTCACACCGAGTCTTGGATCTTGGGTCGTCTCTGGTCTGCAAGCTGCAGGATGAAGATGTCCGCTCTTTGTTGGTGTTGAGTAGAATCCGCTCGCCCGCTGCATCTGGCTCCTTCGTCCCGGACTCTCTGTGTGAGTGCTCAGGTATGGCCCCGGCTGTGTTCTCCGCCGCTTGAGACCCTGCCGCTGCTGCCGTGGCGGCTGCTGGCGAGTGCTCAGATGTGTCTTTTTGCCTTGGCTTCCCTCTCTTGTCTAACTCTCTGTCCTGTGATGGCACACTTGGTGT
>NW_012267224.1:27466114-27489825 GCF_000151885.1 Dipodomys ordii
TTGTTCAAGGCTGGGTGGTACTCTACCACTTGAGCCACAGCGCCACTTCCTGCTTTTTTTTTTTCGCTTATGTGGTGCTGAGGAATCGAACCCAGGGCCTCAAGCATGCAAGGCAAGTGCTCCACCACCTTCCCAGCCCCTCATCTTTATATTATTTAACAAAATATTTTCAAGTAAATCTTCACATCATAATATGAACATCTCCTAAATTCTCTGGATAGATTTGTTTTGATTGTTTAGAAGGAGGAAAATCAAATATAGACCTGACCTCAAACTGTGTTTGAACTTTCTTACTAAGATACTACTTTAGTGTATGAGTTTCTTTTTCCTAAGATTTTTCTCAAATACAAATTGCTTCAGCGATTAAATATTTTATTTAGTTTTCCTAATGTAATTAGACCACTGAAATAAATTAAGAGTTTTAGTGACCTATAATAAAAAAGTCTATGTGATTACAAAGAATTTTTGTAAAAAAATTGTCTAAAATATTGCACGAGTAGCTATATATCACTAATCAAGATATTTACTTCACTCTCCAGAAAAAACTTATATTCGAATCGTGTTTTCAAATATATTATTAGCTATTGTTTATAAATACAGTTCTAAACCTTGGTTTTCCCTTATTCAAAACATGTGAGGTGTACAGATTTCCTTCAGTAATGGTGACGAACAAAATAAGTCTTGTTTATACAACTAGCAATCATTTCCATGCCTGAGTCCTACAGAAAGATAATAGATCAGCTTGATTTTTAATAAAAACCAAACCCATTTCATATGATTCTTATCACATGTTCCGGATGTTCAGTTCCTGACGTGAAGTTTGCTGGCCCTGGTGCAGTGCTAGGGTGATGCAAATCTAGGACAGATGAGAGGGCAGGCAGAGACTAAATAGAATGACAGCTTTGGGACCATTTGAGGCAGTGGAGACTTAATTATTGAGATTGGTGACCTGCCTGCCACCATGTTGAAGTCTTTGGATTGGACTCAGTGTAGGACATACATGATCTTGTGGGACAAAAGGTAGATCACAACAAATATTTTTATGGTCAGACTCACACTATCTCAACCATCTTTTACTACTACCATGACAATGGCAACCAGATTTGCACACTTGTAAGATGACACACCTGACCGAGGCTCTACCAAACACTGCTTGCTTCCTGCTTCAGTGAGTGTCTCACCTAGACACATGGAGTCTAAAGGCTCTAAAGTTAAAGGAAAGCACTTTTGGGAGAAGAAATCCTTGACAAAGAGGATAGTGGAGATGGTGGGTAGATAAATGGTCCTACATCCCATTCAGGAAGCCAGTTCTGCTTCTTACTTCCTGAAAGAAATCAAGCTTCTTGGGCTGGGAAGATGGCTCAGTGGTAGAGCACTTGCCTTGCATGCCTGAGGCCCTGGGTTCGATTCCTCAGCACCACATAAGCAAAAAGAAAAAAGCCGGAGTGGCGCTGTGGCTCAAGTGGTAGAGCACTAGCCTTGAGCTGAAAAGCTGAGGGACAGCGCCCAGGCCTAGAGTTCAGGCCCCACGACCGGACTCAAAAAAAAAAAAAAGAAATCAAGCTTCTGCCTTATCAACATAATAACATGAAGGTGTGACCTCCTTCATAAACTACCTCATGGGGAGACCCAAACTTAGCTTGCCAGTTATATATTTCGTACAGAGCCACTAAGACCACCCTGAGACTTGGTGATTTGCAAGAACTCAGAGAACTCAGAGGGGTTACACTCACAACTATAGCTCACTTTCTATTACAAAGAGAAAATAGAAATTCAAATCAGTAGATAGGAAAGGCACATGGGACAAAGCAGAGGAGAATCAGGTAGAAGCTTCTTGAAGTCCTCTCCTTGTATAGTTGGGTGAGAATGCATTTTAGTTCTGTAGGTGATAAGTGTTAAGTGCTCCATTCAGGGAAGCTCATCCCAGTTTTTGTTTCTAGTGCTGTATGGCATGCAAGTCAGTCATGTAGGCGTGACTCAATTACTCAGATTTCAGCCACCACAAGTCAAATAGAGACATTTATCCAGGACCCTCAGGAAATACAATATCATTCTCCTCAGTCAGTGCCCCTAGGACTCAGTTTACCTTCTAAGAGCCATGTAGAGAGCCTATGAAGATAGCTTTCTTTGGCCTGTGCAATATTTGAGTGGCCTGTACCTGATGAGAGAGCCTTTCACTATATACATGAATGTGGTTGTGTCACCTTCAATAGAACAGGATCATATATTTATAAAGTTTCCCCTAAATAAGATTCTGCTTCAAAAGCAGTGACAAGGGCAACAAGGCTCTTAACAAGGGTTAAGAAACCAAATCTCCTAGCTATTAGGATAGCACTTCTGGGTGGAACATTTGTGTCTTGCAGGTGGTAGAGGGAACCAGGCTCTGACCTTTTCCATTTCATTCAGCTTCACTATTTTTGGCTATTTTTAGAGGATAAAGATGGGGGGGGAGTGGCAAGGTGCTAGAATTCATTCCACCAATGATGTCCATTTACATAAGAAGGATATATACAGTTTTTAGAGTAGATTTTATTATGCACATATAAATAAGATTATTTTTCCTTTGATGGCACTGGGGATTGGACTCCGGGCCTCACTGTCGCTAGACAGATTGCTATTCTCCACTTGAGCAATACTCTTAGGTAAGGAATATCATTTTTGATTCTTTAACGGTATTGGGGGTTGAACTCAATGTCTGAAGCATGCTAAGCAGACCCTATAGAATTTGAACCATACCCCTAGGACAAAACCTTAAAAAAAGCAAAGATAATTGTGTTTTCAAGGAATTAGCCAACTGTATTCTAGGAACAGAGCAGTTGGAAGTTAATAACCCATAATCACTCCACTTGAGCATCAAGCCACTAAGTGGCAGGTCAATGCCAGATTTAGACCTCATTAGAGGAAGTAGAGACAAATCTGTCCATGCAAGATTCTATGAACAGCCTTGTCTTTAGACCATTGGACACCAGTAGCCTTAGAGGAGGATTTGTGGTCTTAAGATAATGACTTACAGTGGCACTTGCTGGTAATCTCAGCTATTCAGGAGGGGAAGATAGAAGAATCATGGTTAAAGGTCAGTTTGGTGATTGGGGTGTTAGTTTCACCCTATCTCAAACAACCAAGCTAGGCTTAATGATTCACACCTGTAATCCAACTATGCAGGAGGTGGAAATAGGAGGATCGTAGTCCAAAGAACCTACGTAAAAGAACAAGACCTTGGGGCTGGGAAGGTGGCTCAGCGGTAGAGTGCTTGTCTTGCATGCATGAGGCCCTGGGTTCAATTCCTCAGCACCACATAAGCAGAAAAAGCCAGAAGTAGTGCTGTGGCTCAAGTGGTAGAGTGCTTGCCATGAGCTGAAGAGCTGAGGGACAGCGCCCAGGCCCAGAGTTCAAGCCCCACGACCGGCAAGAAAAGAAAAAAAGAAAAAGGCCTTATCTGAAAAACAAACTAAAATAAAAAGGGTTGAGAGACCATAGCTCAAGTGAAAAGCACTTGTCCGGCAGGTCTGAGGGCTGTGTTTATATTTCTGAACTGAAAAAAGAAAAGATAGGAAGGAAAAGAAGTGTAATGGCTACCTTGATAATGATGATGCTAATGAATTTTTTGAGCATTTACATATATAAGCACTGTTCTAAGAGCATTATAAATATATGCATTTAATTCTCACAGTTGTTTGGGATATTATTATCCCTCTTACACATGGGGAATTTAAGGTGCTGAGAGGTTATACAAATGATAGAGGCAAGTTTCAGACCCCTAAAATGAGGCAATAGACCTCAACGTCTGGAGAGTCAATATGGACAAGTGAGCATAAAGAGCCTTTCCAAAGCAACAGGGGTTCATCAAGTTGGATACCTCCAAAGCTTGGTCAGTATGCAGAATTGTTCCTATCCTATTAAAGAGATTGTGTTTCAGCTTGAAGACTCGCCTTTAACTATATATTTAATCTCCTTATCATTGCCTTTCAAATCTTAATAAATAAATGACCAGGGACCTTGATAAAGCAGATTTTGATTCAAAGTGTGCCCAAGATTTTGCACCCCCCAAAAGCTCACAGGTGTTGTGCTCTGGCTAGCAAGGCCAAGAGATGAATGTATTTTTTATGTCTCAACTCATGGGCTCAGCTCTTGTTAAGTAGGTTTGTTTTTTTTATGAGTATTTCATTCCTAGAGGCGTGTGGTTCTGCTCCTGTCTAATTGTTTGTAGAATTTAGAAGTACTCTCCAGATGAATAAAATGGAGAGGTAGGTGATTTTTGAAGCTAGGTGGGGAGAATTTAATTTTTTTTCCCTTGCAATGTTGGCATTACTGGTATTTTTAGCAAGGATGCATCCTAAAGCATCTTTTAAAAACTCTCATGATCATAACTGTTGCTAACATTTCCTTGGTTGATACTCAATTGCTTGATGCTTCAGCTTTTACCTAACACAATAAAAAAATAATCAAATGGGTATCATAAAATAGTCATTCCAATTCCAGGCTGTGGGCACACAAGTGAATTTGCTCTCATTGCTCTCTGTTATAGAGCAAGCAAACAATAAAAATGTTATGTTTATATTATTTTGAAAAGATGTTGAACTTCAGGTTTTGCAAATAGGATGAGCAAAGTATGAGGATTAAAATACCATGTACCTGTCCCCTTCGATTTATTAAGAGTTCGACTTCAATTTCCCCACTTCAAAATTTTAAGGATCCTTTACTGTCAATCTTATGACCTAACATTTATTGCTTCTCAATGTAAGCAAGGCCTCACTGTCTCTTGAGACATTGGAAGCTCAGAACACTCAAAATCAGAACTGTAAGTCTGTAAAGTCCTTCTAGAAAGAACCTTGGAAGCCCTCTTACAGACAAAGCCATGTAGACATTCCTTCTGGGCAGGACCACTTCTGGATTGTTCAATGGAGGATTCACAGATAGAACAGTAGAGAAGAACTTCTTTGGAGGCAGTCATGCCAAAATTTGTTGTTGTAAAGCCTGATTTTGGCACTCAAAATTTTCTGCTTCATTTTGTGTGTGTGTGTGTGTGTGTGTGTGTGCGCACGCGTGTGCATTTCTTAATCATCACTGGGACTTGAACTCAGGGCTTGGGCACTGTCTCTTAGCTTTTTTGTTCAAGGCTGGGTGGTACTCTACCACTTGAGTTACATCACCATTTCCACCTTTTTTTTAGTCAATTAGAGATGAGAGACAGACTTTAATGCCTAGATTGGATTCCAATTGAGATCTTTAGATCTCAGCTTCCTGAGTAGCTAGAATTTATAGACATGAGCCCAGGCTTCAAAGACCTAGAATACTACTTAGTGCTTTGATTGCTCCTTCAGCACTTCTTCTAAAGGACAGCTCTCTAAGATCCTAGTTTAGATAGAACACAGTCTTTAGTTTGGGTTCTCCAGAACAGATCTCTAGATAAGGATATCAAATCCTTTTTATTTTTTTGGGAAGGTGACTCAGTGGTAGAGTGCTTGCCTTGCATGCCTGAGGCCCTGGGTTCGATTCCTCCGTACCACATAAGCAGAAAAAGCTGGACATGGTGCTGTGGCTCAAGTGGTAGAGCACTAGTCTTGAAGTGAAGAGCTCAGGGACAGTGACTGGACCCAGAGTTCAGGCCCCATAACCAACAAAAATATATTGTTACACAATAATATTTTAATGAAATAATATTTTAATAGAAAAGTGTTATTTCCATTGTACAGATGAAGAATCTGAAGGAAAAAGGATTTAATGCTTTAGTACTTATAAAGCCCTTCAGTGTTGGACATGTAGCTGAATCAAAAAATATTATTATAGTCACATAATGAACAGTTGGACTGAGATTCAAATCAAGGCAGCTCACATACATACCCACTGCCTTCTACTTCCCATCTACCTAAATTGGGCTAGAAGAATGTCATTTTCCCCCTTGATGACAGGGCCTTGCTATACAACCCAGACTAGCCATAAACTCGCAATCTTCAAGCTCTACCTTCTGAGGGCTGGTATTATAGACATGCACCATTAAGCCCAGCTCAAATAATAGTTTTAAGTATTTCATAGTTATTCCAGGTATAGCTAGAAGCAAGGTTCTCTAGAGCAAAGATATCGTAATTGTTTTCTCTTTCGTTTAACAATATTTGATGTTTGTCTATCACCTGAAGGATGAAGCCAGCTTTCCTTAACATTGCGCTGGAGACCCCTCACCAACTCACCCAAGCCATTGCTTCCTAGTCACCCATGTTCTAGCCCCGTTGTTCTCCTTGCCATGTAAACCCTCCTGAGTGTTTCCATCTGTCCGTCTGTGTGTCTGTGTGTCTGTCTTTCTCTCTCTGCATATGTCATTCTTTTTGAAATGCTCTTTTCCAACTACACTGCCAATACCAACCAGCCCATCAATAACACTTTCTCTGAAACCCTTCCTCCAGCCCCAGTGGAGTCTCTAACCTCTGTGAAATTTCAATCTCTGTGAGCCTTCCCTACAGCACTAAGTACATGGTATGGAAGTCTCATAGTTTATATGTCTCATACTGGAAGATTGTAAGTAATAGTTATTTGAAAAACATTTGGAAGACAGTTGTTATTATTATGTGTTAGGCACTATTGTGTTAGGCACAATCATATAGTACTACTGGCTATATGATCGATGGGTTCTATTGGCTCTTCTTGTTCTCCACGATCTCACACGATCTCACTTTGGGTTCCCAGAATGGATCTCCAGATAAGCATTCAAAGTGGAAGTGATTTGTTAGTGAGGTAGGTGCAAGAGGCACTGATCAGAGGCAAAGAGTGAGGAAGCAGTAAAAGATTTTTATCATTACACACATGAACATGGACAACTGTAGCTCAGTGCTGCTGGGAATTTGGGAGACTGGTGGAATATGCTCTCAAACCTATCCCATAGAAATGGTTGTTGGCTATGAATTCATCAAGTCCCATTATGTGATGGAAGGCTACAGAAGAGATGTTAAGTTCTTCATTCTTTCATTCTAGTTTGAACCTTTGAGTCTGGACAGAGCACATAGCTCCAGAAATACCCTCAGACAAATGGATGTGGATACTAGCAGCTGTGTGCTGAAGATGTTAGAGGAAGTATCTAGATCAAGTATGGGCAGCATCTGCTATATGCCACTCTGAACTCCCCAGGGATGTGGTGGTGGCGGGGGGGCGAGGGTGGGTGGGTGGAGGAGGTCAGAATTTTGGAAGGCTTCCATCATTTTCACTTGGTAGCAGTGCTTAAGTCCTAGGACACCTATAAGCTCCATCTTTGGTAAAGAACATAGATTGCTGGAAGCCCAAAGCCATCTGAGATTGAATCAATGGAGCAAACCTAATATACATTGATGTTATGAATAAAATCTAATATAAATTAATATTGGTATTCTGTAGCATTACAGTTGAGGTTAGAGCTGCCAAGGATAGTGAATGCACTCTATAAGTTGCTCAAACCAACTATAAATTAAGATTTTTTTAAAATTTTAGTCACAACAAAAGCAAGTACACACTATAAATAGCATGGACATTACTCATGAGTAAAAGCCAAATGAAACATAAAGACCATTACAGCTCCAGTTAATAAGGGACTCTGCCAATGGGATCTGAAAGAGCACACCCCAAAGAAAATGTGAACAAACCAAGGTGCGGGGGGAATAGAAATGTCTGGGACTCACAAGAGCTCATGGCAAAACAAAGAGCTATGTTATTAATTTTCCCCTGAAGGGTTTTTACAGCTATTTTAGTATAGAAGATACAAGTTTACAAAATACTGTCTTGCATGGAGCTGACTTATTTAGCCAATCAAAAGCCAGCTACACCTGTGCAGGCAGCATTGCTCAATTTGAGGGGAAAAAAGCAAAGAATTGACAATTGAAAAAAAATCAACACATATGCAAAAAGTAGGTGGTGAAAGTTATATACAAAACAAGGAAAGGTAGAGGGCTCACAGGGTTCCAGCCTAAAAGCAAAGAAGTGAAAAATGTATATGACTATTTCTAGTATCTCTTTCTTTGTGTGGTATTGGGGCGAAGCAGGGCTGATGGATCCTTGGCTAAGTGCTATACCACTGTGCTACACATCTAGCCCATAAGATCTCTTCATAAAGAAGGTTGCAATGTGAGAGCTGATCTATATGAAAATATAGAAATGGGGAACTAAAGTCAGGAATGTCCATCCAGATAACCTGTCCATAGGAGGAATCCCTGAGCCAAAGCAAATCACTGCATTTACTGATGAGCTCTGTGTAACCTGCTCAGTGAGAATCGTGATCCACTTAGCCTCCTGAGACATCCTGACCCTTCGCCTCTGTAGGTCCTGAGTGCTCACAAAACAATGAATTGATTTACCACATAGGCTTTAAGATATTTGAAACCATGAAGTGCTTGCTGGAGAGCAGACATGACTGTATCTGATACTGAGGAAAAAAGCATAGATTATTATTTTCTTAGACAACTACTCCATTATTGAGTTACATCCCTAGTAAATTTAGGACTTTTTAAGTTTATTTTTATTGTATTTTTAAGCATTTTTAATTGTAAAGGTGATGTATAGAGGGATTACAGTACATAAACAAGGTGAGTACATTTCTTTTTGAACAGTGTTACCCCCCTCCTTCATTTTCTCCTGCTTCACCCCCCTCCTCATCCAACTTACCTCCCACACAAATTGTAAAATTCATTTCCAACATAGTATCTGGTGAGTATCGCTGTAGAGCACAGATCATTTTAAAGTGACCATTTGGGAAGTGTCATTTGCTTAAGTACAACAGCTTTTTAAAACAATAGAATGATGAAGTCAAGTTCCTGAGACACAAGACTATGAGCTAGAGTCATATATGAAGTGTTCCTCAAACAGCTCATGGATTGAAGGCTTGGTCCCCATCATTGAGAGGTGACTGGATCACGTGTGTTAGTTTGTATTCTGTATTGAGTTTGTGCTTATATGTTGTGTATAACAATCCTTTATATTCCATTTGACAGTCCTTCAGAAAAACACAATGGCCAGGTTCCACAGAGACCAACTCTGCCATGAGGGTGCTAAGGAATCACAATGACATGAGGATGTCGGACACCACCCCCTCACCAGCTTGTTACCCTTTAGAGAGAATTGTAATTAACCTGTGACCTGGGGGGACTCCAAATGAATCTATTTGCTTATGGGTATATTTGTCTATCAAACATTAGACAAAAACTCCATTTAACCCTAGAATTCCCACAAAACAACTGACTCATTAGTGTAGCTGATTCTCACTTTTAAACTTTTTAAAGGTATACTTCAGTCTTGGTATTCTTAATTTAAAACATTCTCTCGTGGGGGGGGAGGGGAGAGATGGGAGGGCAGGGATGGTAAGGGGGAGGCAACAATGCTTGGTAAGAAATGTACTCATTGCCTTCCTCGTGTAATTGTAACCCTCTGTACAGTGTTTTCACAAAAAAACTTATTAACAAAAACATTCTCTCTCTCTCTTTCCCCCTCTCTCTGCATAAGTATCTTTATGATGGCTCTTAAAGTTAGTATATAAAAACTGCCTGTATATAACTGCCTATATATAACTTGTCTTTTTTAATATGTGAGTCTCTACTGTTAATATATATAACTTTTTTTTGGGTCCAGTTGTGGGGCCTGAACTCTGGGCCTGGGCACTGTCCCTCAGCTCTTCAGCTCAAGGCTAGCGCTCTACCACTTGAGCCACAGTGCCACTTCCAGCTTTTTTCTTTTTTGCTTATGTGGTGCTGAAGAATCAAAACCAGGGCCTCATGCATGCAAGACAAGCACTCTACCACTGAGCCACCTTCCCAGCCCCTATATATAACTTTTCTAATATGAATATCCTGACAAATGTGTTTTTAAAAATTGTATTGTTTAGAGAAACAGTTTAAGATTGCTTTTCTTCTTGAGTACTATGAATATTTAATTTTATTTGGGAAATAACCTATATTATCTAAATTGAGAAGTTTTATAAAAGTTATCAAAAAGTTTTGCTAAGCCTTAATACACTGCTATAGAATTAGTGCCTTAGGGATATTGACTGTTCTTAGAACATTTATAAGAAATTAACTTAAAGGAAACCTTTTTATTTTATCAAGACAGTTGCTTCTGAATTGTTGATCTTGTCAAACCTTTGATAATTTAGGAAACTGAGTCTTAATGGATCCAAAGTATTTTTAAATGTTTCTTTATGTCAAAATCTTTTAAATGGGCTGGGTGCTGGTGACTCACACCTGTAATCCTAGCCACTCAGGAGGCTGAGATCTGAGGATCATGGTTTGAAGCCATCTTGGGAAAGCCTGTAAGACCCTTATCTCCAACAAACTACCTAAAAAGCTGGAAGTAGAGCTGTAACTCAAGTGGTAGAGTGTTAGCCTTGAGCAAAAGAAGCTCATGGACAGCTCCAGGCCCTGAGTTCAAGGACGGCACTGCCCCCCAAAATATTTTAAATGGGTATCTTATATGACTAAATGTGTTGAGCTATGATGTTAATTGTTGCTTACATCCTTGTATGTTTAATGTATCTCCATTTCCCAGGTACGTAAGATCTCTAGAGCCCAAAGCTTAGTGAATCATTTTATCAAGCAAGTGCCCTGTATATTCATGTTAATGATGCCAAACATTTATAGGCTTGTTTCTGTGTTCCTAATTGTAACAGGGAGAATTTAATATTCCTAATTATGCTCTTAATAATTTCTATCTTACTTATCATCCGGAATACTCTATATAATAAAAAATAAGTAAATCGTCTTGTCAATTACTAAACTGTTGGGAGCTGACAGTAAAGCTCAAAGGTCATCTTGACCCCTATGCTTGCTTAAAGGCATGTACAAGGAACTGGCTTACTTTAAAGACACCAGGTGCCCAGGATTGCTTTGCTATGGCTGCAGAATTTGTTTTATATTTTCCTTGGTTTTCTGGACTATAGTAGAATGGCCTGAGTGTGGGGGTCCATGAGGATGCACCGTGCTGCATGTGTGGAACTCCCAATACCCAGGCTGCTCCCATGTTCTGAAAAGGATGACCTTATGAGATACTGACTTTTATATATGCCCAGGAATTAATTGAACTGCTTCGGACATTTCTAACTGTGGTGGGACTGATGTTTATTACTGTGCTAGGTGGGGATGTGAGGTAACTGGGATGGGCTCTTGGATCATGCACCAGGGCCCTCCCTATCCTTGTCTGGCGAATCTCACCCCCCAGACTTGCCTCGAACCCCCAGCGTGGCCAATGCTATTCTTACCAATGTAATCATGTTAAAATGACCTTTACAGTGGAGGGAAAAGGATAACTAACTGGGAGGTGGATCTGCCATTAAAACAAAAAAGGGAGAATCTGTAGAGCACATGGGTAGCAAAGATGGCTCTGAGAGGGAGTTGAGTGCGCAGAGCCTGATTTGCTTTACATTTAGTGCATAACCAGCCCTTGGAAGCTTGGGTGCATGATAGGGTGTGACCTTGACAGTGATTAGTTCATCTTCCTCCCCTGCCATGCCATCCACTCTTTTTTGCTTTAAAAAGGGCTTGCTCTTGGTAGGGGGAAAACAATGGAGGGGGTAAAATGCTCACTAGGAAGTGTACTCATTACCTTACTCATGAAACTTTAACCTGCTGTATAGTATCTTCACAATAAAAAATAAAAAAATATTTTAAAAAAGGGCTTGCTCTGTGGTAATAAACGAGTTTTCCTGCTTGACTTGACTCCCCCCTGTGTCTGATTGTCTCCTGGGCTAACACTTACCTTTCCTTGACGAAGACCTGACACTAAACTGTTTCAAAAATTTAATTACAGCTCTTCTGGCCTTCTGTCATTATAGATTTGATCCTTTTCTGGAACATTTACAGTCAGGCCCACAATAAAAATGGCTCTTACAAGTACTTATTTGTCAAACTGAGTTGTCTTTTTACACTTAATGGATTCTTGGTAATCCTTGCGTAGGCTCTATTTCTTCCTATTGCTTCCATATGACCCCAAAGAGTTTTACTGTTACTGACTCCCTGTTGAAAAACCTATCAATGTGGTACCCAGCCCACTGTGATATCTATTCCAGCAAGGAGGAAAGACCTACTGGGACAAAGCTAATTCCAGTGACAAGATACCCATCAACGATACTGCTCAGACAAGAGGGATTGCAAATGCTGACCTTTCCAAAAGTTAATCCAAGAGATTGTAAAGAAGTGGGTTCATAAGCATGGTCATCTAATGCCAAAGTCCATTCCTGTCTACCTTCCAACTGGACAAGAACGTTCACTCGACCCTTTGTATCACCAGCTATTTCTATAGCTACAAAACCCCCTAGATGTCCCTCTTAAAAGCAGGTGACTCTTCACATCAAATAACTCCTAATAGACAATGGCATTCCATCAGGACTAGGGGCTGTGATTGGGGAAGTCATCTCTTCTTCTCTGTTCAATAAAAACCTGTCCCTTGAAATGTTCAATGCTTTACATAACCCAGCTTAAATTGCACTAACATGTAATGGCAAATCATTTGTTTAGACACAGCTAAACTAATAGAACAAAGGGACTTACATCTGCCCACCATGCCACTCCCCGCCCCCCAGCCACCCAAGGGGGATCCTGTGCTATGCTTGGGAAAGATTGCTTTGGGGTTAATAGATGAGAGTAAATTCAAGCAAATTTTCATAAATCAATCCATCAAACCTCTCAACTTAGACAATGAGCTACCAATGGATGACTCTCATGAAAAATACCTGGTCATGGTTATCCTGGCTTCTCCTTTCTTGGGATCTCTAGAGCCTATTTATCCCTTTTTCCACTGAACTTTGCTTTAATTAATCTATTCAGATTTGTTTCTACTTGCCTCCAGACCATAAAGTTACAAATGATGCTACAACATGGCTAAGTGACCCTCCAGTACTTCTTTGTCTCTGGAACCTGGTGTCCATACAATTATTGTTTTTCTATTATGTTATATTATTTTAATAGTTTGCAATAGTTGTGGTATCTGAGAAACAAGAGGTGGGCTGGTTAGATGGCTCACTGGTGGAGTGCTTGTCTTGCATGCATGAAGCCCTGGGTTCTATTCCTCAGCACCACATAAGCAGAAAAAAGCTGAAGTGGGGCTGTGGCTCAAGTGATGGGGTGTTAGCCTTGAGCTGAAGAGCTGAGGGAAGCGCCCAGACCCAGAGTTCAGCCTCAGACCGACCAAAAAAAAATAAAAAAAGAAACAAGAGGGAAAAAAAGAAAGAGGGAGTCATTATTTCTACCTTAGAGAGTAGGGAGCGAACTTGGCTCACAGGAGTCAGTTTCAGAAGAGGAGTTCCAGGCAGAGGAAAAGGCAACAGAAAAGGCATTGGGGCAGAATTGTGCACAGGATGTTTAGATAAGCAACAGGCTCATATCTGGCAGGGGTCTGGGGAGACAGCTCTACAGAGGCCATGCAAGGCTGTAAGAGGCTGTAAGAGGCTGTGCTACTGTGCCACGCTGCATGGGGTCTGTTTGAAAGGGTGATTAGAAGCCAGTGAGAGTTTCAAGTGGGCAGGTGGTACTGCGTTTTAGATAGAGCACTCCACTGCAGCGGGGGAGGCTGGGTAGAAGAGGAGTAGGTCAGAAGACAGCAGCTGTTGTATATATTCAGGGCTGATTCAGGCCAGGTGGGTGGAGAAGGGCTGGATGTGAGAGACAGAGTTCAGTAGATCTCGTGATTCAGAACCATTATTGTGGCAGAATGGGAAGGAAAATGAAAAGCAACATACGCAGGAAAATTGCTAAGAATATTTTTTTTCATTTTCTTCTGAAGAGAGCAGGGTGTGTGTGTGTGGGGGGGTGAGTGGTATGCTGGTTCTGGGCTTGAACTCCGGGTCTGGGTGCTGTCCCTGAATTTTTTTGCTTAAGACTAGCACTCTATCACTTGAGCCACAGCTACACTTCCAGCTTTTGTGTGTGTGGGGGGGGAGGGGTTAATTGGAGATAAGAATCTTAGGGACTTTCCTGCCCTGCAGGCTTCAAACCATGATCCTCAGATCTCAACTTCCTGAGTAGCTAGGATTACAGCTGTGAGCCACCGGTACCCAGATCAGAGAGCAGTTTTGAGCCTTTAAGGAGCGCACAGGTACTCAGAAATGTGGCATATGCTGGCATCCCAGGCCAAACCAGAAGCCACTTCAATATGCCTGTCTCTCTTCGTGCTCTTCACTGGATAGCTCTTCTGAGGTTGCCTAAGAGGGAAAGAGTCTTAGATGTATTAGAAAAATTGTGGGAGTGTTGGAAGAGAGGAAAAGAGGCGACAAGCAGTGACATGGTGAGCTACTGCACACAGGACAGATTCAGAGACAGGACTGAGCAGCCAAAGCCGGTCGCACACTCTCGAACTCTGTCTCCCTCACTGCCTTTACAGTTTCCTGTGTCATCTAGGTGGAAATTCTACAAACTAGTAGTGTTTGGGAGTTGACAAATACATGTCAAAAATTTCATATACTACGAGAGTCAGATTGGTCATTCTCAGGTTATTGTAGAGTGGCAAACTTAGGCTCAGATCCTTCAATGAGGCAGAAGTTTTCATTGGAGATCAGAGGGAAAGAGACTGGCTAAGAACTTGGAGAAAGAGGCAAAAGACAGGCCACATGTTACCTGATTTCATCCCTCACGTAAGAGAGAACAATTTTTTTTCTCTCTCCTTCATTTTGCATTTTGTGGTTTATTGCTTCCCAGGGTCTGATTATGCATGAGAACAAATCTAACTATGTTGCTGTCATAAGCAAGGCCCTAAACCATTTACTTAGGGAAATGTGACTGAGTTCCAAACAGTTGACATAGAGTCTTTTTAAGGGTTATTGATTAATCTGGCTTTTTAAAATAAAGGTTTTATTTTAAATGAATATGTGGTATTGATACATTTGTGGGGTATATTCCAAAGCACCTGTGCTATGATTGCTATTTGAACATTTTCAGTAATTCTTATCCATTCATTATAGGTTTCCAAAGTCTTTTACCTAATTACTTTTCTTCTAGCCACTTAAAAGTATTTCTCGGTAAGTTAAAAATGGACTTTTTCTCCACTAAACTGAAGCATTTACAATAATACTGGATCCTTGTATCAAATCATAATTCTGTTGCTTTTGAGTAAAATAAATATTAAATATATTTATGACCAACATTCAGAGTTCAATTTTATGTCTGACAGAGTTAAAAATTAACTATTATTTTAATCAAATTAAACTTAATTTCTAATTATTTTATTTTTTGTTCAGTTATTACATTTTTATTTCTCATCCCTTTGGGAAGATAGTTACCCTGTTTTTCTTTTTTTTTGTAATAGTGGAGTTTGAACTCGGGGCCTTGTGATCGTGAGGAAAGCACTCCATCACTTGAGCCATGCTTTCATTCCTTCATGCTTTTGGATAGACTATTGCACCCTGTGCCAACCTCAGACCGCAATCCTCCTCCCTAAACCTTCTATCTACCTTCTATCTATGGGATGAACCACCCACCAAACCTGACTTCCCCTTAAGATGGATCTCACTGACTTTCTTACCTAGCTTTGAAGCATGGTTTTCATACCTCTGCTTCCCAAGTATCTGGGATTGCAGATATGAATACCAGACCTAGCTAAGTCTTGATGCCATTAACCTATACAACTTTTAGGATTGAAATAGGGCAAAATTCCCTCAATTTTAGATTGTTCCTCATACCTGGAACTCTAATTATAGTTTTTTTTTTTAAGTTGTGAACTTCCATGGAATCTGGGAACAATTTCCAGTTTAGAGGTAAAAGATGGTTATTTTAGCCCCACGTTCCAAATTTAGATTCTACATCTTGAGAAATCATGTATTTAAAGGAGTAATCTTTTGTTTTGCAAAGAACATTAGAAATGATAGGAAATGTCTCCAAAGTATCAAACTGTTCTGGGATATATTCACTCAACCAACGCTACTATGGCTGCTCTTCCATTGGGCAGGGACCAAGTGTCATGAAACCTGGCATCAGTATTCATCCTGGAACTTACTTGCTAAAAAAAGGTCCAGCCTTCAAAATGTAAGCATTTTTTTAAGTTGGGAACCACATTATAGTATAGAAGAGTTATACTTAGCAATGGTTATCTCCATTTAAAATTCAGTTAAGAAGCACGTTTTTGTGATTTTGATTAATTTCATCACACTATTTTAGAGATGGGCAGAGATGGAAGGAACAGGGCCACAAAAATCCCTTGCCAATTTTTTCTGGTTTTAGGCACATTTTTTCAGCTTTCTGTTGCAATAACAAAATGTCCAAGATAATAAACTTATGAAGAGAAGATTTAATTTAGTCCATAATTTTGGAGGTTCAAGTTGTCTTCCAGGCCTGCAGAGGGCCAAGAAAGCATGGCAGAGAAAATCCACTGGCTTCATCATTAGGATGGGCATGTGTGATAGTCATATCTATATCAGAATCATAAAGAAGAGTGCATTCAACATGGAACATAGCACGCAATGATCTCCAGGTTTAGAGGGAAATTTTAGATAACAGTTGCAGAAATGTTCTCTGACTGGTTCTGACTTTACTACTAAATACTCTAAGTGGCTTGACCTCTTCCAGGTTGGCTTCTTTGTTTGGAGAATAACCTTTCAGAATAACAGAATAAAGGTAACAGTTGTCATCCTGCCTGCAATGTAGGGATGATGGAAAACCCAGTTGGCCTGAGAGTTCTTTGAGTCACATGATAAACTTGGTAAACTCACATTGCTGTTTTCTTACATGTTGGCTCTTCACTATTACCCATTTGTTTGACTAATTCTGCATGTGTTACATAGAGAACATCTTGACTTTGCTGGGGATTAGTTATATTAGAGTAGAGCTCAATACAGAGCAGAACTGACCATAAGCCTAAGAAATGAATCCTACTAACAGAGGTCTCCATGTAATTGTTGTAATGTCATTAACGCTATGTTATGGTAACAGTCCAGTATTTGCCTTTCCAGAATGGGTTCCAAGATCATTTCTTTGGAACTAGCTAATTGGTTATAAGGACACAAATTAGATCCTGCAAACTAATTAATGCTGATTTGGGATATGATGGAAAATGAACTGAAACAAACCTAAGGACATTCAACGGGATAAATGGAAAGCCATTGTCCTAAGGACGAGGAATTTCAGAATATGAATATTGATCTTTTTTTAGAGGGGTCAGTGAGTATCACTAGATACCAAACCTATTCAGAAATGATGGAGCAAAATTTGGAGTCACATGGCTCACATCTTCAATCCTAGCTACTTTTGAGGTGAAAATTGGGAGGATCACAGTTTGAGGCCAGCCCAGGTAAAAATGGCTTGAGATCCATCTCAATCAATAAATACTGGGTGTGGTAGCTCATGCCTATCATCCCAGCTGTATGGGAAGCATAGCTAATAAGACCTCGGTCCAGGCACAAAGGTGAGACCATATCTCAAAATCAAATAAAGCAAAAAAAGTGCTGAAGGCATAGCTCAAGTGGTAAAATACCTACTTGGCAAGCACAAAGCCTTGAATCAAAGAAAAAATGAGGGAAGCTAGATCGGAATACAACTATCCTTTTATTTTGGATGAAACCAATGATGAAGATAGAATCCCACTGGACTCCTTTGGGCTTCCTAGCAAAACTTAAAACACACACACACACACACACACACACAGCACAGGCTGGTATGTTACCAAAGAGGAAAAGTGTTAAATGTTAGAGTTGAATCTAGTTGAATCATTTACTCATTCTTTTTACTTATGTCAAAAAAATCAATGGAGGAAAAACAGAAAGGAGACAGGTCTCCTGATTTATTAGGGTTGTGCCTGAAAAAAGTCAAGCATGAGGATGGAACCAAGCTACTTAATATGAACCAGCCAGTGACGGGTGTAATGGGCATGGGTCTTGTGTGCAGCTCATAGAAAGAGCATTTCCCAAGGTCCCCAAACTTTTGTTCAGAGGACAGATAATATGGTAAGTGCAAAGGAGTCTGGGAAGCCCTCAGTGAAGAGGAAGAACACCGGTTCCTGTAGAGATCTGACAGGAAGGCAGAAAGTCCCAGTAAGGTAGTGTCAAGGCACATCCGTATTGAAGGGGTGGGCTGGACACAAATTTCACCATGCTGCCCCCTTGTCTAAAACAAGTGACTAGATTTCCTCTCAGTCACCATCTCTGCAGAGTGCCTGTCCTCCGGCCATGTGCAACCATCACTACTGTCCATCTCCAGAATGGAGTCTTCATCATCCTGCACTGACCCGCCACACTCATTACCATAACTCCCGTTGCCTCCAGTTACTGGCGACTACTATTCCACCTGCACGGTCTCTGTGAATTTGACTATTAGTAGGCACATTTTTTTGACTCTTTGATTAATGTTTTTCTCTCCTACTTGTATACAAGTAGCTTCTAGAATGAAGCTCAATATTCCAGACCCCAGCATAGTAAAAATTCAACATAGACCAAAATAAGAAGGGGAGAGGAAGGAAAGGGGAAAGTAGGTGACTCCTGGAACTAAAGGAGTTTAAGCAGAAGATAGAAGGATCATCTTAGAGGAAAATGGGGGAAATATTCCTATGCTACTTAGAAGACTGAACTGCAGAAAGCTACTCAGCAAATATTATTATTATTATTTTTTGGGTCCGGTCGTGGGGCCTGAACTCTGGGCCTGGGCACTGTCCCTCAGCTCTTCAGCTCAAGGCTAACACTCTACCACTTGAGCCACAACGCCACTTCCGGCTTATTTTCTTTTCTCAGCAAATATTATTATGCATGTCTCTTGCATTCTAGGTGCTATGCTCCATGGCTTTAGGACTAAACCAGAGTTTGTGATGATGTGCAAAGTACTTTTCAATACTAAGAATTGGTGATTAAATAGAATAAATCTATTTAACAGCATAAAACATAAAAATCAAGTGAAAATGGGAATTCATCGCCTTCTGAACCACCGCCTTCTGTGACTCATACTATAACTTCTTAGCAACTAGTAAGTACACAACTTTATAAAACTGTGTTTACTTCTACTATGTCCTTTCCAGAGTTCAAATAAAGTCAATTTGAAGAATTCTAACTCCCCTCTGCCACAATATTGGCAACAGTCAAAGGTTTTATAACCAGTTGCTTTTCATTTCACAACTTTCCTTTCTGTTCAGAGAACAGGCAGACTAGATCACAAAGGCATAGAAGAATCAGGGAGGAATAGGCCACAGTTGACTCTGGGCTTGAAGAGGACAAAGTGAACCCTATGCTAATATTTAGCTTGTCAGTATAATTTCTTATTTTATTGCTGACCTGTTCAAAGTTGCTTGGGAGACTCATCTGTCATCATGCACTGGAACTCACTGTCTAGAAATGGGCAATGTGAAGCACTTTGCTGGTAAATTAGTGTCACAACTCATAGGAAAGTAAGAACATGGAAATAGGCATTGGGGAGATTGATGGAGCAAGACTTTAGAGGAGGCAAGGAGCGCCAAGTTCCCCCATTTGTCTGAAAAGTCATCTGAGAGTGAATTCCAGAAGGCTGCTAGAGGATACTCAGGGTTCTCTTGCTTGAAAACAACTTGATTTCACAACTCCTCCAGTGTGTGTATGTATGTGTCTTCTAAGTGAATTGAGATAGTAAAGAATAATTTAAGAGAATGCTGTTGTTCATCTCTCAGAACACAGTTGTTCAGAAAATGACTAACTAGGGTGAATGCTTTGCACTGAAAATATTTGAATTCCCATTTGACCTGATTTGATTAGTGTAGTTAAGCACCACATTCTTAAATGCCAAATTAATCCTATAGGCTGATGAACTGAATTTCTGTGAGCAGTAAAATATGAAGATTTAGTCTCATTCTATTATTTTTTCAAACCAATTAAGTGACCTAATGCTGAGAAAATAAGAATGGCAAATTTAAGCTGGATACCTGAGGCGCAAAACTGTAATCCTAGCTATTCCGGAGGCTGAGATCTGATGATTATGCTTGGAAGCCAGCCCAAAAGGGGAAGTTCTTGAAATACCTATCTCCAATTAACTACCAAAAAGCCAGAAATGGAGCTGTGGTTCAAGTGGTAGAGCACTAGCCTTGATTAAAAAAGAAAAAGAAAAAAGGAAAGAAAAGAAATCTCAGAGACAGTGCCCAGGCTATGAGTTCAAATCCCAGGACCAATATACGCACACACAAACACACACACAAATTTGGCATGTGTGTTTTTGTATTTAAACAACCCTTGAATCTAGAAAATGACAGATAGGAATAGCAGGATGATACACACCATCCTGTACCCATCTTCCTGCTTTGGCAATTTACCTTCAGCTCCACTCGTACTTGTTCCCACTGCAAATTATTCTGAAGTAAAACACACTTCATCTGTATCTATGTATAACAATTTTAACTATGATCACCACTGCTTATTTCCTAGGATTTTAATTATTTGTCATCAAAGAGACAATTAGAACAGCAGCAACAAAGTCTTAATAAATATTTGTTTACAGAACAAATGAATAAAAGGCTCGTGTTTATTAACAATTTGGCTGAGCATCAGGCCCTGTGCTAACATTAATACAGTCACTTGCTCAGTCCTTTCAACTGTCAGTACCAGTTGTTAACTACATCTCCTTAGACACTGTCACTGAACACTCAGCATGTCATTTCTGCCCACCAAATGTGTGTGCAGAGGATTCCTCCATAGCCAAGACATTTTTTCAAGTTCTTGTGAACACAGACTGAATATTCAAAACAGATAATTCTGCCGTTGCCTGACACTGCTTATGAAAAGCCCAGTCAAAGCATTTCTTCCGGTCAGTCTCCTGGGGCTGACACCCATGGGCCAAAGAACTCCACTAGTCAGCTACAACAGGGCCTTACCCCCAGGACGTCTTCCCCCATAGTTTTTTGAAGTCTCTGCTTCTCTTGCTGACAGATAGGACAATTCTTGTTCACAATGCATCCCTCCAGAGAGTGTGAGAAGAATATGTGTAAATTCAGCCCACCTCCGCCTGGTTGAAGTCCTGTATGTCACTTATGTCACTCATTTTTGTGGATTCAGGGAACTCATCAAAAGATGGACCTGATACTTCTACTTATCTTCTGACCTAGTGGTGGGCATCGCCCTTAAACTCCCAGAGTGATTTTGAGAAGACCTCAGCCCACACAAACATTCACTTTTCCATTGACCATGCACCTGACCATGTGGCCAGGTGTGCTAACCAGATTTCTACTACTCTAGCCAACACCTGAAACAATCAACATACAAAGAGGAAAAGTGTGTTCTGACTCATAGTTTTGGAGATTTCAGCTGATACTTATTTGACCCTATAGCTCTGGAGCATGGTGGTACATGATAGTGAGTTTCGTGGAAGAGAGGAAGGGTGAGGTTCTCATTCATCCCTTTAAGGACATGAAGACTTCTTCCCAAGCCCCATCTCTTAAAGATCAGCCAATCAGAGTCGTCTCATCTGCTGATCTTAATGTGGTAGCTTCCTAAATAAGATGCAGAATTGTTTGCTTGCCTTGGGACTACTGCCTATAAATGAAGCAACCCTGTGCTGGCTGAGGGAGGGCTGTTCACAGTCCTTCTTCACAGGGTGATGATTTCCAGAGACAGTGCTATAGGGAAAGTGGCTTCTTCTGTACATTCCTCTGATGGTGGCATGCTCTTAGATCTTCCATTTTTTTAATGACACTTGAGTCCTTATCAGAGTATGTCCATGTGCAGCCTGCATGAGTAGAAGTGGCAGAGACTTCCCAAACACTTCTAAATATTACTTGGCTCCAAACTTTGACAGAACTATCACTTACTGTAATTCAGACATGACTTTGTTTTGTGCAACGCTTTCTTTACCCTGGCAAAGATTTCTCTCCAGTTGTCTTATAACTAGGAGTTAGAAATGTTGCCAAAAGTGTGTATTTTCCAAACTTCAAATAACACAACCAAATGCTGGCCTTATCTGTTCCTAAGAATAGCAGTTTTTAGTTACCTGAGGTATGTCTTAAGTGGTTCCTGCCCCAGTTAGTTCTAAGAATTAACTTGCTTGGACAGGCTCTCGAGTCTTTGCTGAATTAATAACCAGTCTCAGCAGGTCACATGAGTCACCATCACATTCAAGTCAGTCTTAACCAATCTTCAGTTTCTGGTCTTATCCTGTTGTCGATATAGTACATCAAGTCCACAGCCCTTATGACCCAAATTATGACAGTGAGCTGATAGATTCCAGAAGGTAGCATGGTAAATGTAAATCAATATCCTTCCCACATGAATGCAAACTGTGGTTGACTCTAAGATTTAGAAAAGAAAACATTTGTGAAGTCAAATACTAAATACCAAAATGGATGTCCGTGACTGGTGCCTATAATCCTAGCAACTGAGAAGGCTGAGATCTGGAGGATTATAGTGAAAGGTTAAAGTTGAGGCAGTGACCACTTGTTGCTTGTTTATGTCTAGCAAAGCAACATGTGGTGGTAATCAAAACACCTGGTTGGTTGTGTGCCTATATAAGATCTGCAAATCCTTAGCTTGGGGCTCTCCTCCTAGGCTCTGCTGTGTTGGAGTGTAGGAAGAGGTCCGAGCTGCAGCCCGTTTAAATAAAACAGCTGTAGAGTCTGACTCTCGGTGGTCTTCTTGCAGGGGGGGGGGGTCCTGTGACCTTGGCATAACAATAGTTCAAAGCCAGCCTGGGAAGAAAAGTCCTCAAGTTTCTATCTCTAAAATAACCAGCCAAAATCAGGGTGGAGGTATGACTCAAGCAAGCTTGAGGCCCTAAATTCAAAACCTGGCACTAGCAACAAGAACAAAGAAAATGTTGAACACCAGTCTTCCTTCTCCTGTTGTTTTTTTTGCATTGTCAAACCATGTCTGAAGCCATGAACTGGTGGCTCATGCCTGTCATCCTAGCTATTCAGGAGGCTGAGATCTGAGGATTGAGGTTTGAAGCCAGCCCAGGCAGGAAAGTCTATGAAACTCTCATCTCTAATTAAACACCAAAAAGCTAGAAATGGAGCTGTGGATCAAGTGGCAGAGAGCTAGACTTGAGAAAAAAGGGCCAAGGACAGCACCCAGGCTCTGAGTTCAAGCCCCAGTATCGCATGCACATACACACACACACACACACACACACACACACGCATGCACGCACGCACGCATCTATCCTTCAAAGAAATAAAGATGTGGCTCTAGAGGTAGAGTGTCTGTCTATTAAGTGAAAGGCCCGAGTTCAAACTCCAGCAACATTAAAAACCTAGGAAAATGAGATATTTATCTTCAGAATCCCATTGTTCCTTTGGTTAAGGTTTCTACTGGAGAATTCCGGGTGGCATGGAAGGGAAGTCAAGTTGCTACCTGACAGACAAAATGGCGGGAGGCTGAGGGAGGCAGGTACACAGTGAGCATCCATTGAAACTTTTATTTATTTTTTAATAAGTTTTTTATTGTGAAAATACTGTCAAGAGGGGTTACAATTACATGAGCAAGGTAATAAGTACATTTTTTATTAAGCATTGTTGCCTCCTCCTTTGTCTTTCCTCTACCATCCCTGCCCTCCCAACTCCATGACTACACTCCCCCCACCCCCCGCCAAAGTTGTAAAGTTTGTTTTTCAACATAGCATGTTGTACATCTCATTGTTGCAATGGGTCCACCTGTATCCCTATTTAAACAATTTTTCCCCTCTTCTCCCCAAATTATACTAACATCAAATACAGTGAAAACAGGGTTTATACCATAGGGGAGGGACATACAAAGCAACAAAAAAAATCATCCTATAAATATGTTAGAAACAATAGCAAGAAAGAAAAAACCACTTGTGTCCTTATCTTGGGGTTCATTTTGCCTAACATCA
>NW_012267224.1:27490520-27557429 GCF_000151885.1 Dipodomys ordii
TAGCCATCTAATCTTCGATAAGGGAGCTAAAACAATAGAATGGAAGAAAGACAGCCTCTTCAGTAAATGGTGTTGGCAAAATTGGTTAATCACTTATAGAAAAGCTAGATCCTTATATATCACCCTGCACCAGAATCAACTCCAAATGGATCAAAAACCTCAGAGTCAAAGCAGACACCCTGAAAACATTGCAGGACAGACTAGGAGAAACCCCAGGGTCTCCTTGGCACAGGCTGAAATTTTCTTAATAGAGACCCAGAAATACAAGAAATCAAAGAAAGGTTGGACAAATGGGATTGCATGAAAATGCAGAGCTTCTGCATGGCAAAGGACATAGCTAGCAAGATCAATAGAAAGCCCACGGATTGGGAGAAGATCTTCACTAGCCATACAACAGACAAGGGCCTCATATCTAAAATATACCTGGAACTCAAAAAATTAAATCCCCCAACAGCAAATCCTCAAAGAAACAACTGCCCAATAAATAAGTGGGCTAAAGACTTACAGAGAAACTTCTCTGAAGAGAAAAGAAGGTTGTCCAATAGACACATGAAGAAATGTTCAACCTCTCTAGCCATAAAAGAAATGCAAATCAAAACAACACTGAGATACCACCTCACCCCACTGAAACTTTTGTTTTTTATTTTTGTTTTTGTTTTTTTTTGCCATTGCTGGGCTTGAATTCAGAGCCTGAGCACTCTCCCTGAGCTTCTTTTGCCCAAGCCTAATACTCTACCACCTGAGCCACAGTGCCACTTGCAGCATTCTCTGTTTATATGGTATTGAGGAATCGAACCCAGGGCTTATGTATGCTAGGCAAGCACTCTACCACTGAGCCACATCCCCAACCCCCCACTGAAACTTTTAATGGTAGCGCCGGCTTTATCTCTGGCAGGACATGATACAGGTTTTATATAATGGGAAGAAAGATCTCTTTAGGTTCATTTTCCTCTTCCTTTAACAGTTAGTCTTTCAAGTCTATAAAGTCTATGTCACAGAAACAAGATGAACTCAAGATGAACTAGGATTTATTTTGAACTTTATTTTTCTGATTAAAAGAATAACTTGTTACTAAAGTATTTTTGAAAATATATCCAAAAAAACCAAAAATACAAAAATGCATCATTTACAGATGAGCACTATGGTTTTCTGTAAATATATATATATAATACAATATATACATTACATATAACAAATAATATATTATTATACAATATATAACACATACATTATAGACCATATATACTATATAAATGTATATTATGTTATCTAACATAATTATTGATATCATGGTAGGGATTTTACAGTTCACTTTTATTACTAACAAATGTACTGAAAAAAAAATTCTAGTGTAAAGTGAGATAAAAAATACCTAAATCTTGAATACATCATTCAAAGGAAAACAGTGACACCACTTAAAAGGCTTTAATTGTATTCTCCAGTGTGAGAAATTTACAAGATGACACTGAGTAAATTAGAGGGTGACATGTTTTCTTATCCAACTCTAACTAAAAGCTCCTCCCTGACCTCCAGAGAGGGTTCTAAGAGCATATGAATGACTTCCTGCCTGTGTGTTTCAAGGCCTTTGAAAATCTTCCACTGAAGATGAAAGTGAGCCATGTGGGTGGAGCAGCTTCTGTACTGAGGTACTCTAGCAGGGGTTCACGTGCTGTGTGGCCAGGAGCCTCCTCACAGCCCCCTCCTCTATGGGGTAAACACACACCAGCACTAAAGCTCTTCTCCTCAGTTTAGCGCTGGCCTCTGCTTAAAACAAACTCTTGGGAATAAAAATGCACTCTCCTCCTTTACTAATCTAGAAGAGAAGATAGACATGGAGAGGCTGAGTTGTTTCACACATGCAGTACAGGGTCAATGCTGGACCTCTAATGGTGTCCCTGCCCCCAGCCAGCAAGAGCCTCATCAATCCCTGAGGATGTGTCCTCAGAAAGGGGAGCTGCTGCTGACTGGTCCACTCAACCCAGGCACCAGGATGACACCTGTGAGCCACTTGGATCCCTCTAATCCTGACATCCTGCCTCACCCATGCCCTCAGATCCTGCATAAGGACAGTCAAAGGATTTGTTTAGAAAATATGCATCCCATAGGTGACAATGCAGGCCTGGTTTGTGCAGAAGATGGCTAGGTATGTAAATGTGCAGGAGTGTGGGGGGTGGGGATCTTGTTTGTCCTGTTATTCTCCCTCAGTGGGACACAGTGTGTGGTCCAGCTCTTTCTCTCCTGTTGGCTCAGCCTCCCTGCTTCTGATCGCTACTGAGTTCTTGCTTATTATAGATGGGTTCACATATGCTGGGGGTCCAGTGGTGAACATGAATCCAGCACTTTCTCCATATTACACTTCATTCTCTGCAGCCATTCAAAATGTCTGTCTCCTTAGGGGCGTTGTCTTTGGCTTTGCCACTTGTGGCATTTCTTAGTTGCTGCTGTCCAATTCCTGTGTGTCCAATCTTAAGATCCTGCAGCTCTAAAACTCTGTGACAGTGTGGGAGTGGGTTGAAATATTCATTGATTCTGAAAGAGGAAAAGAGCATAGTCTTTGTGGGGTGCTGCCTGTAAACAGTAATAGTACAAGGCAGCCTTTATACAGTGACTTTTCTTCTAGTGTTCCTTTTCTGCACCAATGTGGATCTTCCTACGGCTACCAGTGTACTCTGGAGAGCAGAGACTGGCTTCGGCGTGTGGTGAGCTGCTCTAAAGGCTATGGCATCTGGTTTTCGCTGTTCTTGCCACAGGCCAGGATTGTCTCGAAACTTTGTGAATACTTTTACTTTATAGTCTTAAAAAACGTATGTGATCACAGTAAGTGGGGAAAACCCATAAGTTTTCTGGTTAATGGGATAAATCCTGACTACACATGACATAAAAACAGCATATGAATAGAAGTATTTGTTGCTTTTAAAAGATAAAGATGAGTGGATCAAAAAACGTGGTACCTATATACAATGGAATTTTACACAGCCATTAGAAAGAATAATATTATGTCATTTGCGGGGAAGTGGATGAACAGAACAACTCATATACAAGTATCCACTTAAAAATGGTTGTTTTAATCATAGATATGCAAACTAAAGGAGTAAATGCAGAATGCATTAGAATTCTAATAGCAGGCTCCCAGGAGACTGCAATCTAATCTGAAGTCTCATCCCTACACAACTCATCAGAAATGGAGGCAATCTAAAAGCCAGACAATGTACTTGACTTCAAATCCTCTGTCGGAGCCTCATCCACAGAGATGGAGCCTGGTGTTGACTTGCAGTCATGACCAGTCATCTTCTTCCTTAGTGGCTAGCTACATTTCTAGGAAAGGCATTTCTTCATTGGAAGTTTATAGTGAGTGATAACCCACAAACACCACTGAAAAATACTTGTTAAAAATGCAGGCTGGTTCACACCTGTAATCCTAGTTACTCGGGAGACTGAGATTTGAGGATCATGATTTGAAGCCAGCCCAGGCAGGAAAAGTTCTTGAGACTCTTATTTCTAATTAACCACCACTTTTGTGTTTAAAAAGAAGAGTTGTGGCTCAAGTGGTAGAGTGTGAGCTTTTAGCAAAAAGCTCAGGGACAGAACCAGGCCTTAACTTCAAGCCTCAGGTCTCTCTCTCTCTTTCTCTCTCTCTCTCTCTCTCTTTCCCTCTCTCTCTCTCAGACACAGACACACATATGCATGCGCGCACGCACACACACACACACACACACACACTCAGAGCAGGCTTCATGCAAATGTCTAGCAGTTAAGAAATGTTGTTATAGGATGTATAAGACTATGGGAAAGATTAATGAGATATGATATTTGCCTCCAAGAAACCCACATTTGCTTGGGAAGACAAGAATTGCCCTTTGAATGGATTTAATTGCATTCTGGAAAATGCTAGAGTTGATTCTTTATTTTTAATGAGCTGAATTCATAGAAAGAAGGAAAGAACTGATATGTTTGCATAGTTAATATGCACCACACAATGGTGGATCTAATATCTGACTTCATACCCACAGCAATGCTGTGATGAGGACGTAATTACTCTCATTTTGTAGATGAGGTAACTGAAGCACACCAAGGGCACCCATGCTGCAGGCTATGGCCCCGGGGCCCAATACCTTGCTGCTTTCACAACCATCTGATGGTAGGGGGAAAAAGAGGGAAGAAATCATTGTGAAATGCTCTTTGGATGGGTGATTTTTTTTTTTGGTTGTGGGGCTTGAACTCATGGCCTAGGCACTGAACCTGTGCCTCTTTGTGCTCAAGGCTAGCACTCTACCACTTGAACCATAGCACCACTTCTGGATCTTCTGAATAGTTTATTGGAGATAAGAATCTCACAGACTTTCCAGCCTGTGCTGACTTCAAACTGCAGTCCTCAGATTTTAGCCTCCTAAGTAGCTAGGATTACAGGTGTGAGCCACTGGCAGCAGCTGTGATTTTTCTATAACTGCTTGGCTTGGCTAGATTATATTTCATGTATAATATAGAAAGGAGAGGTTCATTTTTACTCTATACATTAGAGTTAAACCTATGAAATAAAATATTTTTCTCCAATCAGAAAAAGTTATAATAAGAAACTTAAGGGGGCTGGGAAGGTGGCTCAGTGGTAGAGTGCTTGCCTTGCATGCATGAGGCCTTGGGTTCGATTCCTCAGCACCACATAAGCAGAAAAGGCCGGAAGTGGTGCTGTAGCTCAAGTGGTAGAGCACTAGCCTTGAGCTGAAGAGCCGAGGGGCAGTGCCCAGACCAAGAGCTCAGGCCCCACAACCAGCAAAAAAAAAAAAGAAAAAAGAAACTTAGGAAACTCACAAAAATTCCACCTTGTTCCAGAATGCTTATTTCAACAAAACATGTAGCCTTGAGATGATCCCTAAAGTGAATAAATAAAAAGATTACTGACTTTTGAAAACAAAAAGTTGATGAGGATTTGTAGAAATTGAAATATATTTGCAATGCTGATAGGAACATCAAATGGTAGAATCATAAAGAGTATGGCAGCTCCATAATAAATTAAAAGTAAAAGCCTGAGTAAATATTCTCCAAGGGTCATTTAGCAAATATGAAGGGAAAAAGATTTCCAAAGTAAAGATTCCTGAGCATAAGTTTTATCCATCCCACAGTATCCAGCACGGAGTGGACTGGTATAGATCTTCTTCTATCTGGCCCAGCTTTTTTCCTGGCCCAAGTTTGATTTGTCATTTGTCATTAGATCTTGGAGACCCATTTTACATCCTGATCCTGAGGGATAATTCACAAATGGATTAAATTAAAATTCAATAATATTGGTGGAGAAGGATGGAAGGTGACATTGATCAGGATGCATTACTCATCACTTATGGACTTATAACCTCTTAGTGCAACTATTTAAGAATAACACTTTTTAACTCTCAATGATTTTTTAAAATTTCAACTTCATGTAATCATTTTCCATATGAAATAAAAAAACATTTATTCCCTCCTCCAAAAATCCCCCTCTTTCTTCATTGCCTTATTAAATCCTTTCCATTCGTTAAGATTTCAATTCTTAGCCAGGCACCAATGGCTCATACCTATACTCCTAGCTACTCAGCAAGCTGAGATCTCAGAATAATGATTTGAAACCAGCCCATGCAAGAAAGTCTGTGAAACTCTTATCGCCAATTAGCCACTTTAAAAAATGCCAAAAGTGGAGCTGTGGATCAAATGGTAGAGTGTCTTGAGCAATAAAGCTAATGGACAATGCCCAGGCCCTGCTTCAAGTTCCAGTACAGGCACACACACATATTATCTCTGGCCGCTTCACATCACATGACTATCCTATCATTTATATAGGGCAATGTTTATATATATTCTTATGTGTATAAGCTTATTTACATTCTCAGATGGAGACAGCAAAGGTATGACGACCTTGAGGGTGTAGACAAAGTCATAATCTCTTGTTTTTGTTTTGTATCATTACTGGGGCTTGAATACCAGGCTGGATGATATCCCTGAGTTCTTTTGCTCAAGGTTAGCACTCTATCAATTGAGCCACAACCCATTTCTGAGTTTTGGAAGTTTATTGGAGATCAGAGTCTCCCAGACTTTTCCTGCTCAGGTTGGCTTTAAACCATGATCCTCAGACCTCAGCATCCTGAGTAGGTACAATTACAGTAGCATTTAGCTAAAAAGTCATATTTTAAAAGATTATTATTATACTTGTCTATCATAGCTTCAAACTTATAGGTGTATTTGTTGGGTTAAATGTTACTATATTAGTCTTTTAAAAATCATGAGGTAAAACAGATGCCGGTGGCTCACGCCTGTACTCCAAGCTACTCAGGATGCTGAGATCTGAGGATCACAGTTCAAAGCCAGCCCAGGCAGGAAAGTCTGTGAGACTCTTATCTCCAATAAACCACTCCAAAAACCAGAAGTGGCACTGTGGCTCAAGCAGTAGAGCGCTAGCCTTGAGCTGAAGAGCTGAGGGACAGCGCCCAGGCCCAGAGTTCAAGCCCCACGACCAACCAAAAAAAAAAAAAATCATGAGGGATATTTTTTTATCTGAAATAAATTAAGAGACATTTTCTTAATTAACTTAATTTATAACTTCAGGCACGATAGTAGGTAATTAACATCTTTGTTAATTTAATTAGTAGATAAGTAGGGGGTATTCTAAAATATATTAACTGATGGGTTTTTTTGTTGCCAGGAAACATTTTCAATACTTTGCACAAATAATTTTATTTAATTGAATATGAGAAGATGTGAATCATATGTAAGTATTATTATACACTTAGGGTATACAAACAAGATATATTATTGTTATCAACTTGCAAATGTCAGTTAATCTAATTGAGCTACCCAAATAATCATTTCTCAGAATCCTAAATTTGTGTCTTGTCCCATGTGCAATTACAGAGAAATATCACACAGAATAATCAGTATACTTACAACATTGCTAAGCATATTCTTCAGCAATTTATAATAATAGTAATTTAATGTAGTTAAAACCTTATTATAATTGCCTTGAAAATATTTTCATTTTATGCCTTGGAATCATGCCAAGAAGTAAATAAGGATTTGCTCTAAAATAATTATTTTCCATCTTGTTTTTTCCTTGATATCCTCTCCTAGTGACTAAAAGTGTTCCTGTTCAGAAGCCAAGAGGGAGAAGGGAAATGAGGAGAGGATTCTTGGGAACAAAAGGCTTTCAGTTAGGCCATCATTTAACAAAGAAATAGAAACCTAGGAAGGTTAAATGGCCAGTCTTCACTCCATTCCTCACTCCAACAGCTTCAAAGAATAGAGGGTTAATAAACCAGGGCCACAGGCATCGGGGCCTTATGGACAAACTCCAGGAATCTATACACATGTGTTTTTCTGGTTTGATGGAGTCCTTAGCATTTGCTAAACTCTCAAAGGGATTTATTTTTGTTCAGATAAATGCACAGTTCCCAGCACAAGACCTGGCATAGAGAGACACTCCGCATATCTGAATATCAATTTTTAGACAAAGAGAAAAGTTAGTAGCCATTGAAATAATCACTCTATAGAAAAAAAATCCTCACATTTTCCTGCCTCTAAAACATTCTACTTGAACAGTCTTCCATTGTCCTACTGTTCTAAGTCATGAATGAATTGCACAATGCTGTATTTGTCCATTAAGCAAATTAAGAAAGATATTTAAAAATCACAATTACATCTCCTTTAGGAAATCATCCATCTTTTAAAATCTAATTTTGCCATCTTATTTAATTAACAAGGGCTTAATGACAGTTAATAAATGATACATTAATTATTTTAGGATATGACTATCCTTATTAAAATAATTCAAATTTTCAAATGCTTGTAACTGTCATTAGTTCAGTCAATCTAATTAAACCTGTTACCTTAATTTACTGTTAGTACAAATGACAGGGAAAATCTCTAGTACATCTAAAAAATGATTATCAAACTTAACTTTTAAAAAGGCAGGGAAATGCCTTGGGCCTAAGATGTGTGATATCATGAACAGAGCAGAGCAGCACCCCAGAAAAGGAACACTGTGAAAATTTGGTAATCAATGAGTTTAATGAAGTAGCTAATAAGTGTCTGGAGAAGAGAAGGCCCACTCCATGTCAGAAGCCTCCAGCAGAGCATATATAACAGCATGGGTGGTCAGTGATTCCAGGGTGACATCCTTGTGTGAAAGACCAAATGTTTAGGAGGGAGGATGGGAAGGGATGGGAAGGGTAAACAAAGGAGGAGGCTACAATGCTTGATAAGAAATGTACTCACTATCTTGCCCATGTAATTGTAACCCCTCTGTACAGTATTTTCACAATAAAAAAAAGAGAAAAAAAGACCAAATGTTTATGTGAGACATTAGGAAAAGGCACCAACATTGCTACCCACTCCCTCATTTTTCTACCATTTTCCCTCCTCCCAATGACTCCCCTCCCAAGTTGTAAAGTGCATTTCCAATATATTGTCTTGTGAGTATCACTGTTGCATTGGTTCAACAAGAAATGTACTCACGACATTGCATATATAATTATAACCACTCTGTACATCACTTTGACAATAAAATTAAACTAAAAAAAAATGAACTCTACAGCCTGTGGGTGGGGACGAGAGTGAAAAACTGGGAAAGAGCAAGGGAAGGAGTGACATTGCTGAAAAAGAAGTGTACTTTTTATCTGACTTATGTAACTGTCACCCCTCTGTACATCACCTTTACAATAACAATTAACATAAAAATGACTAAGTCAAAGCCAAACGAAGTAAGTATCAGGAAATGAGTCAAGGGAAAATTGAAGAGGGGAAGGGAGAGAATGCAGGCAAGAATTAATTGTATAGACCACAGAATTGAGACAGATAAGGGAACAGGTAAGTAGAGGAGGCTGAAGACATTGAAGGGATGACACAAATCAAGATGCCCTGTATATATAAACTGCCTTGTTAAATGGGGAAATTTCAATATATAACCTTAACTTTAGAAAAGTGAGGGAAGGGATAGGTTGGGAGGGATGAGTGAGAATGTTAAAAGGGGTGATATTGATCAAGATGCACTGTATTCATAAACTGCTTTGGTGCATGACTACTCCTGTGTGTGTGTGTGTGTTGTGGGGATTGAACTCTGGGCCTTGGTGCTGTCCCTCAGCTCTTCAGCTCAAGATGAGGCTCTACCACTTGAGCCACAGCACCACTTCTAGTTTTCTGGAAGAGTCTCACAGACTTTCCTGCCCAGGCTGGCTTGGAACCATGCTCCTCAGATCTCAGCCTCCTGAGAAGCTAGGATTACAGGCGTGAGCCACCAGCATCTGGCATGACAGCTCCTTTGTACAACTACTTGAAGGTAATAAAGATAAAAGCACCAAGCTGACAACTGCCAATATAGATATCAAATATAACTTCTCTGGCATTTTCCTCAGTAATTTGTTACTAGGGACATACAAATGTAGACTCAGCCCAGAGGTACAAGAAAGGGGATTCAGGACAAAAGTATAATACTTTGTAAGAGATACACATCATTATGAGTCATAAAAAGGCTACTTGGAAACAATTTATGGATATATTTACAGATAACAATGGAGGTTAAAAGCTCTTCCTTAAAACATTGGATCTTACTTGTGACTTTGCCCCAAATCCCAGCAAAGAATAGCCATTTAACAAATGATTGTGGTATAAATTAAGTAGAATCAAATGTGATATTAAATATAGTCAAGGAAAAGCCTACATTGTCTTGTTACTTATCTTGTCTGGTTTTGAGCTGCACATATCACAGAAAGAATAGATTTCTCTGGTAATGATGGGGGTGGAGAGAGAAAACCTCACAATGTTGGTGGGAATGTAAACTAGTACCACCTCTGTGGAAATCAGTAAGGGGGTTCCTTATTGCAGCCCTGGTCACAACAGCCAAAGTGGAATCAACCCAACAAGAGATGAGCGAATAAAGATATGACACATATATACTGTGTAGTATTATGGGACCATAAACAATAATGAAATCAAGCCATTCACTTGTGGCTAATGCCTGTAATGCCAGCTATTCAGGAGGCTGAGTTCTGAAGCCAGATCAGGCAGAAAATTCCATCAACAAATGACCAGCAAAATGCAGAACTGGAGGTGTGGCTCAAGTGGTAGAGCACCAGCTAGCTGAGTTAGAGCTGAGTTCAAACCCTGCTACTGGCACAAAAAGAAAAAAAAAGAAAAGTGAAATCATGTCATTTGCTGGAAAATAACTGGAACTGGAGATGGTTTACAGTGTAAGGTATAGAAGGATAAGTAGAGAGTATATGCAAATACTTCACTATTTTAATATAAGGCCCTTGAGCAACTGCAGATTTGGCATCCTGAAACTTCTCCCAATAGATACTAAAGAACAATTATAATCACTGGCTGTAGCTCCCTGACAGAATATTCTTTAAATAGTTGCCTATTTCATTTTTATTATCTTTAAATAGTTGTACAGAGGAGTTACAATTCAACATGTCAATTTATAAAAATTTTAATATAAAAAGGTAATGCTTCCATGATTTATGTACAGATAGAATGATTACAAGGAGGAAGAAGTTAAATGATCAGAGATTATGATTGCTCCAGCCCTAGAAGAAGAGCAGAATCGGGAAATTGAAAGTAAATTGGAAAAAAGTATTTATTCATACAAAAAAAACATAGACTATGATGCTAGGTTCAAGATTTAAAAAAGAGACAGTTCCTTATTCTGTTGGGGTTTGGTATATTTATACACTCATAGCACTTCTTGGACATCTTCTGTATGCCTACATTGCAGATTTGGGACAGAGAGGGAAATTGGTATTGAAAAGCAAGGGTGTATTTCATTTGTGCTGTAGGTAGAGATACTGAAACAGCATTAAAAAATTCAGGAACACAACTACAAGATATCACTTAAGCAAATGTGCAGTTGTGTAAGCAAACTACTTTGAGGTAAGACTGCTAATAAAAGAAGCTTGACTTCGATGTACCACCTCTATTTCTATATATTTCCATTTTGGGGTGCCCAATTTTAGCAAAAGACTTGTTTAATTCCTTAAATTCCTATACAGCTTTTCAGAAGTTGGAAGGAGGTGGTTAAAAAATTACTATCCTGCCCTGCCGGGTACAAAGACTTTCAAACATATTGTAACTTTGTGATTTAAGAAGTCAGTAATGATGAATACAAGAAATTCCAAGTCAGGGTGGAGTATCCTGTCATTGCAAGGAGGGATTGGGGGTGCCAGACTCCCAGATCATGTCTCAAGTTCTGCTCAGATTTGGAGGTTTACATCAGGAAGAGAGGCTACAGGAACTGCTCTATAGGAGCAAAATGTGTGATTGGATCTCCTGGGTTCTTCTTGTATTTTCACTTCTGTGGCATCAGAACCCTATCTAATCTATTCATTAGATCATATTAGATCATATTCTCTAGACTACAATATTCTTTGTCTCTAACAAATCTTAGAGCAAAGCATCTTCTCAGAAAAGTCACACAATTGGACTATGTCATTTGTAGAGAGGAGTTTCTTTCTACGTGACTCTGGGCTTCCACCTACCTCTTCTCTCCTAAGTTAATTTCTTCTTCTCTCTATATTACACATTCTCCACTCCAACCATAGTTTAGGGCTCTCTGCCAAAGCCTGCTCTTACACTAACTGGCCCTCCATCATTCAGTATCTCTCCCCCAGCTGCCTGGATTTACACTTGTGACTCCTGGAAACCACCAATGATTAACCTTATGTGAGCCAACACTTCCACAATTAACTTGTGTGGATACTGAGTGCTTGTTCATTTCCTTACCTTGATGTATTTATTTTTTCATGTATTATTCTGCTGTTTCACTTTACACTCTAGTTCCCTATGGAGCTTTCCATCTCCCTAAAAGTCAGAAATCCTGTCTTCTTTTGTCTTGTGCTTTGGTTTTTAGTACTCACCTTAATCCAGTCTCCACCCACTCCAGGTAATTATGAATTTCTATCCATTGATTTCTGACCAACATCTTTAAATGAAATAGAACTGAACCTAAAAGGGCCAAGGTCATCAGAGTACCTGGCCATGGAAAGGGTGTCTTTCTGAAATCCTGACCCAATTAGGGGTATATGATACACCATGCCATAAAACATATTTCTTACTGAGTTGTGGTCAGAAAAGCTTAGAAATATGGCCAGATATTTACTAAACATCTGCCTGAGGCAAGAGAGTTATCTTCTGTAAATTTATTTGGGTTACTCTAGCATTCCCAGATTCCCATTTTATTTCCTTGGTATTGTGTGTGTGTGTGTGTGTGTGTGTGTGTGTGTGTGTGTTACTAGGGACTGGGACTCAAGGCCTTACGCTTTGTTTTGTCCGAGAGCAGGACTCCAACTCAGTATCTGATGCTTTCACATGTTGGCTGGAGTTCTACAACCCGATCCATACCTCCATTTTCAAGATCCAAGCCTTACATTTTCAAGACAGGCACTCTACCATTTCAGCCCTACTTCTAGCTTTTTCTGCTTTATCTCCTCTCTCTCTCTCTCTCTCTCTCTCTCTCTCTCTATATATATATATATATATATGTATATAGTAAAGATACTGTATAGAGGGGTTACAGTTACATAAATAAGGTAATGAATGCATTTCCTATTGAGTATTGTTACTCCCTCCTTTGTTTTTCCCCTACAATCCCTTCCCTCCCCACCTCCCCAACTCCTCCTTCCCCACCAAAGTTGTAAAGTTTGTTTTCAACATAGTGTCTTGTACATCTCATTGTTACAATGGGTCAACCTATATCCTTATTTCAGCATTTTGTTATTTCCCCTCCCCAAATTAGAAATATATATATACAAGATGCAGGGCACCAGAATCAAATACAGTGACAACAGGGGTTATACCATGGGGGAAGAACATACAAAAGAAAATTTAAAAATCACATAGTACATTAAAAAAACAACAGCTTTATTTTTCAAATAGGGCCTCATTTTTTATTTGGTCTGTCGACCTCCCAAGTAGATAATATTAGTGGCATGAACCTGCACCTGGTTTCTCTTGGACTTCTGATGTCATGTTGTTGGAGCCAAGCATCCCCTAATGGCTTCCCAAGCTAGACCCAGCCTGACTGGCCTAGGGTTGCAGGCTGACCCCTGCAAGCTGCTATCCATACAACCCTACACACCTTGTTCCTGAACTATTCTGCACACAGAGCAACAGAAGCAAAGCCTGACTCAAGGGAAAAGGCTCAGAAATGATGATAATGAATCTTCTAACAGCATAAATGAACATGCTTGTCTCCTTTTAAAAGTAGGGTCCCAAATCCTCTTTCCATGGGAAAGTTTTCAATTACTGATACCAATTTTATTATATAATAAAAAAAGACTCAGAGAAATTAATATTTTTAGCTTCCTCAGACTAAAATCTCTAATTCATAGAGGAACTTAATTAGAAAGTTATTTGAATCTTAAATTAGTAAGTTATTTAAATTGTGAAAATAGAGCAACAAAAAGCATTTTTGAATAAGTCTTGTAAGAAAATTCTAATTTTTGGTTATTTCCTGAGATGATAGTTATACTAAAAGAACACTATTTTCAAAGGTTAATTTGAATAAAAATTATATTGTAATTTAAAATTTTTCTTATCCATGTTTTACACATAAAGGTAAAAATTGAAGCTACAGTAAAGGTACTTACGTGGTTTTTTTTTCAACTTTCCTAATAGAAATGGGTCAGGCTTTGCTTAATTCTTCCAGAATTTTCTTAGTCAAATTGATTGAAGGGCTCTCTGTAGCTTTTTATGTTGCCATGGTAAGAACTTCCATTTCCGCCTATGTGCCCAGTCATAACATTCTGCACCGTTTCCCTTGGAGCCATAAATGACTATCAGTACTGCTACCGCTTATTCTCATAATACTTGGAAAGTGATCCTCATTTTCTTATCTTTCTGTGGCCCAATGTACTGTAAACAACAAAGAAATGAGGTTTCTTTTACAGAAGTAGCTTGAGGGATTCATTTAAGTAGGTATTAAGTGAGTAAGCATGCAATACATTCGCTAGAATGTAAATTCTCTGGAAAAAAATTGAAAGCTATCCTTTCTCCCCTGCATAATTATGTGAATGGCTTTTCAGTGTGGGTATAGAAAGCCCAAGAAATTTGAAAAAGGACTCAAGAGAGGAACTACTGAGATATTAATATGGAGTTAGAAAGAAAAATTTCCTGAGTGAAAATTACTAGCACAGTCAAGAATACACTGTTGCTGGATATATCCTACACAGAGGTAAACTGGATAGTAAAGAAATAATCCCACAGTGAGGGAGGAGCCTGAAGAAGATGCACAAGTGCCTTGCAGCTGGAGGGCTGAAGAAATCAGACAGATGGAGAAGCCAGAGAGGTTTCAAGGTGAGGGGACATTCACATGGTTATTGGCAAAGAAGATTCTGAAAGGCCTAGAAAGTCAAGTCTGCTAATAGATCTTATCTTCTTATTTTATTTGCATTTATCCACTTATTTCTTAATGGATTCTACATTTGCTTCTACCTTTTAGCGACAGAATATAATGTTGCTTACTATAAACAGAGGAAAAAAATAATCTGTTCAAGTTTCTGCTTCCACTGCTTTTGGAGATGATAGATAGTTAGATGGGCAATGGCAAGATTCTAGGTTTAATTTTATAAGGACTATTGTATGGGTTTCCATAGCAACTGTACCATTTTACATTATCACCAGCAATTCACAAGAGTTCCAATTTCTCCATTTCTGCTTCTCAAAACTTATTTTCTGATGTCTGATTTTTAATTGATAATGGCAAGCTACCCTGCTAAATGTATCACTTGTTCTTTGTACGTGGTGCATCATGATAGTCTTCGTTTGCATTTTTTTTGGGTCCGGTAGTGGGGCTTGAACTCTGGGCCTGGGTGCTGTCCCTTAGCTCTTCAGCTCAAGGCTAGCGCTCTACCACTCGAGCCACAGAGCCACTTCCGGCTTTTTACTTTTTGCTTATGTGGTGCTGAGGAATCGAACCCAGGGCCTCAGGCATTCAAGGCAAGCACTCTACCACTGAGCCACCTTCCCAGCCCCTCGTTTTCATTTTTGAAACAATGTCAAACATCCTTGTATCTGATTAATAATTGATTTTAAGAGAACTATAAAGTATAAAGTGTACCAACGTAACCTGTAGTTTTGGTATACAGATCAATGAATCAAAAAGTCTACCTTTTCTTTTGGCCAGGAAGAGAATAATGAGAAATTCCTGTTGAAAATGAGAACCAATTTATTAGAACTTGGCAGGGTCAGTTGGGCTATCATCTGAATTCTTTAAAAGTGTCTGTACTTCGTTGTTCATTCTTTTTTTTTTTTTAATGAGTTGTGGGGCTTGAATCCAGGTGCTGTCCTTGCACTCTTTTGCTCAAGGCTAGCACTCTACCTCTTAAGTAACAGTGCCACTTCTGGTTTTCTGGTGGTTAATTAGAGATAGACTGCCTGGGCTGGCTTCAAACTGCTATCCTCAGATCTCAGCCTCCTGAGTAGCTAGATTACATGTGTGAGTCACCAGCACCCACTTTGTTGTTCATTCTATAATCAAAAACAAAGTTGAATGGCTCCCCAGTCTTTCAGTCCCCACTGTTGGCCCAAAGGAATCCACTATTTATTTCCTTGCATCTCAGACCCATTCCTAGCCACCTGATAGCCTCACCTGGAAGCTGTGACCACTTCTAGACATCCTCAAGGTTGCAGGGAACTAAGACGTTTGTGTGGGAAGAGTCTCATGGGCTTCCCAGAATCTTCCCAGATGTCTGAGACCCTTTCCTTCTTCCTGGTAAGTCCTAGCCCACGATCACTCCCATCATAAGTTGCTTGACACAAGGGGTAAAGTTTCAAGGACACTCAGATCATTTTATATCTGGACCCAAAGAAGTAACAAGGGTCTCTTCACTGACCGCTTATCAGTGGATTCTGGTGTCTCTTTGGCAGTACTTCTGACTCACAGAGTATAGCCTTAGCTCATGGCTTCTTCAGTCAGCAAGACAAAACCACCACAAGCCTAAACCTTCTGTTTGCCCCCAGATGGCTGGAGGCAGTTGAACACCACACCTGTGGCTGTGAATGTGACCGATAATGAAATAATCAGGGAATCAAGAAGTCCATGGAGGCACAGTCAAAGGTGACAAAGAAGTCTTTATTCGAGCTTTAGTGGTCTGCAGATGGCCAATTACAAAGACCTGCAGCCAGCGAATACACTTAACACAGTTAGGAAACAGGCCAGAGAACAAAAACAATACCAACAAACCAATTCTCCAATGGAGAGCTGAATTGGAACACCATGGTGACTGGAAAACAAGTAGGAGACAGGAGACAGGACACAAACACGGAAACACGTGGCATGGCGTAATGGCACCTAGGCTGTTCAGGGCCTAAATAAGGTCAGGGAAGGGGGCAGAGTCACAGGAAATTCCCAGTCCCAGGCACTGGACTGATAGGTTTAGTAATCTATCAGCCAAATGTCTGCCCCTGTCTCTAGGAATTCAGGCACACCTGTCACCTGGGAGTGGAACTTCTCCTTCCCCTACCATGAAGACAAGATGCCAGACCTTACCATTAACCATATGGCAAAGATGGTGCCAGCCAGACCTGACTTCCCTACTTCAGTAAGATCTCTAATTTCCCACAAACAGATTCAAAATAAGCAATCAATAACTGACTACAACATTAGCTAAAATAAATGAGGGGTTATGAGTGATAGAACTCATAATCCATCCCCCAAAATGTTTACAAATCATGTGTGAGAAACTTAGTAGACCAGCTACAAAATACTAAAAAAGAAAGAGAGAAAGAAAAGTCTGTCTCTTTTATCCTCCCAAGTCATCTTAAATATACCAGGTCATTATATTCTAATATACTTGACACACAGAAAATGAAGTGGAACAAAAATACAACTAAACCCACATCCACTTGCCTGAGAATAGCGAATGTGAAGGCTAATAAAAATCTGAATAATGATCATTTTTGTTGGCAGAGCGCCAACAAAATGATTGGCTGCTTAAGCATTTGCAACACTGAGAAAGGACAGGAGGAGTTCATTCTACCTCCCATGGTTCTACTTCAAGAAACTCCTCCTTGATAAGAAATGTACTTATTAGTTCAGAAGTAGTAGCATACTAAAGGCAAGGTATTCCTTCCATTGTCAACATTCAATGGGGTGCTGTAAGTTGAGGTCAACTTGGCTTTTAATTTTATCAGCACTCATAAGTAAAACAGCCCCCCAAATTAATGACCACATAACTTTAGAAATGACTCTTAAAAAGTAAACCGGTCCATTGTGGAAGACATTCAGCCATAGTTCTAGGAAGCCTTTTTGGACAACTTAGCCCATTAGGAATTACACCTCAATTAAAAAAAAAAAAAGAAGAGGGGGCTGGGAAGGTGGCTCAGTGGTAGAGCGCTTGCCTTGCATGCCTGAGGCCCTGGGTTAGATTCCTCAGCACCACATAAGCAAAAAGAAAAAAGCCAGAAGTGGCACTGTGACTCAAGTGGTAGAGCGCTAGCCTTGAGCTGAAGAGCTGAGGGACAGCGCCCAGTTCCAGAGTTCAGGCCCCATGATCAGACCCAAAAAAAAAAAAGAAGAAGAAATAGTAGCCCCAAAATAAGAAGCAGCTCTGAAAAAAAATATATAACTTAAAATATATTGAAAAACAATGTGAATATAATTCAAAAATAATTAAGAGATACATTTTCATAAGACTATACCTAGAACTAAGTTTATAAACTAATCTAGCATTTCAAGTTTATCACTATTACTATATATCAATATACAAAATAACAGAAAAACTTAGTTACTGTGTGTAGTGTCCTTGTTCACTTCAGCAGATCAAATGAACTAATTGTTAGTGTTAATTCAGATTTAAGAAATTATCTGAATCTTGGTTTGTGTAAATTTACAATGTACCTGCAATATTAACTAAATCAAATAGGTCTTACAGTTCCTATATGTACATAGACTCCCTCCCACGTCCAGTAGTTACTGAACTTGGTAAACTGGCATTGTAACATTACAACAATGTTTTGTTGCACCAGTGTAATACTTATTTTTCTGAGGCAAACCAAAGGTATATTTCTCAAGGTTCATGCTGCTTTCTTTAGCAGCATTTGACAGAGGATCTTTTTATAAATTTGTAGTAGTTTAAAAAAAACTTGTAAATTTTTTAAAAATTGTAAACCATGTACCAATTTTTTGGTTGAAATTGTGTTTAAGTTAAGTTTAAGTTAAACTTAAATTGCATTCTATTAACTGAGCATAGTTATGTTGAAATAAAGTTTTAAAAAAAGAAATGTACTCACTATCTTGCCCATATAATTGTAACCCCTCTATACAGTATTTTCACAATAAAAAAAGTTTGAACATGAAAAAAAAGAAACTCCTCCTAAAGACTTCATAGACTCCCATGGAATTGTTTCCTTTTGAGACAGTTGTCTTTGGAAAAGTTCAAAGTTCCAACAGAAAAAGGATGGGTGTGAATTGATGAAGGAACAGCCATATATTAGCAGCCAAGGTATCCCTTGTACACTGAGCTCCTTGCTTTGTGCATACTGTCTCAGTCTAACAACATCTTACACAGGAGGAATCTAAACTCTAGGAGAGGAAGTAACCCAACCCAAGTCCCCAAATGACACAGTCAGGATTCTAACCAAGTTTAGTCTGACTCACAAAAGTCTGTCTCTCAACATTAAAGTCATAGAGCTCCACAAAAGGCCATGGAGAACTATTATTTATTGATAGGCACTGCTCCATCCCTGAAAAATGGCAGTGAAGGAGTAACAAAGCTATTTGGAATCCTAAATCAATACAAATCTCCATCCAGAGAGTTTTTTTTTTTGGCTAATTTTCCAAAGCTCACTAGAACCAGGACATTTTTTTTCAAAACCAATGCAGAACAGAAGACATGCAGATGATTAATGTCTCATAAGTGTTACTTTCATAATTTACTACTACTTGCCCTACAACACTTAACACACATTCTATATCAGTAACTCCCAGAGTCCACTCATTCACTTCTGTGTATCATGTTTAACAAAAGAAGTTATTCTTTCTTTCACACACAGACAGCTGCCTTGCTGTTCTTTCTCTGATCTTCCTTTGACCTCAAAACAACCAAAAGATTTTGAGAAGATGACAGTGGCCCAAAGTAGAAGACTCTTCAAAGTTCATTTATATAACTGAGAAACACAGACTCATCCCGGAAGAGTGGATAGAAACTTTTTGTACACGTTTTTCTTTTTCTTTCATATAAAGAATTAAAAAAAAACACTAGAGATTGGTCATTAGACTCAGGTAATTATTAACCCTCCAAACAGCTTTTACCTCTGTGGCACTGGAAGGTTTTGCACTGAACTGAGAACATGAGCAATTATGAATACTAAAATTTTACCATAGTCAATCGGGTGAAAGTTTTGCCTCCCCAGCTAGGTAGAAGATGGTGGCCAGGTCCAGCTCCAATATAGAGGAAAGGGGGATGAGTGCAAAACACTGTGAGGACCGGTAACCAATCATGAGACTCCCTGTAGCACGTTTACCCCTCAACCAATGGAATCAATAGCATTCTCTAAGGGGATGAGGCAAGGGACCCTATCTATAACAGGCTCAGGAGCCAAACTGTAGACTCCAATACTGGGCCTTCTCTTTGCGCAG
Source organism: Dipodomys ordii (assembly GCF_000151885.1). NCBI lineage: Eukaryota > Metazoa > Chordata > Mammalia > Rodentia > Heteromyidae > Dipodomys > Dipodomys ordii. The sequence continues at coordinate 27,510,112 of NW_012267224.1, forward strand.
GGAATTGTTTCTGTTGTTTCTTTCACTTTCAAAGAAACCTGCTCTGTTTGCTTTAAACACTTTCCCACACTTTAATTTTTTAATCCATGGAGTAAACAAACCCGAACTCTAGATGGCATTACAGTGTTATAGAAGACATAATAACCATTGTATTTCTTGTTTATTCAGTATTCCTTCTCAGGTACCTCCTGAAGAATACTTCTACCTGTGAGGCATCTCCAAATGTTGGATCAATCCACAGCTGTCTTGGCTCATTTGCAGTTATGTTGGACATTTCCTTTCCATGCAAAGGAATCATTCCAACCATTAAGTACAGACAATTCAAAATAAACTTCTCCGTTCTCTTTACCTACCTCTGCCCACTGACTTTTCTTCAACACTCCATCCTTTCTCCAGAAAAACACAAATGCAACAGCAACCTGAATTATGACTTAGAAATAAAAGATATATCCCTGGCTCTCAGTTCTATGGGCATTAACAAGAAGTATGTAAGGAATAGAAGACAGTGGGAAGAAAAGACAAAAGTAGAGAGCTTTCACATATTATAAATACACATAAAAGAGAGAATGAAAGTTGACCAATAGGAAAAAGAGAAGAAACTAACACCAAAAAGGAAGTATTATGGGGAAAATTGTTAGAGGAATCTTGTAATAGATTACGGTGAACTTCTTCTTGCTAAGTATTTAGAATCATTGCTTCATACAGTTACTCAAATAATCAGAGTCTGGCAAATAATAATCTCATCATACATCTAATTAATTACTGCTATTGATTGTTTTTGTTTGTTGGTTGGTTGGTTGGTTAGTGCGGGTCCTGAAACAGGTCTTGGGCACTGTACCTGAGCTGCTTTGCTCAAGGCCAACACTCTACCACTTGAGCCACAACTCCATTTCCAGCTTTTTGGTAGTTAATTGAAGATAAGAGTCTCAAGGACTTTCCTTCTGAGGCTGGCTTTGAACCGTGATCCTCAGATCTCAGCCTCCTGAGTAGCGAGGGTTCCAGGCATAAGCCACTGGTGCCAGGTTTGAGCAAGGTCTTACATATATATAATGGGGAATGGCCAGCTAAGCCAGAAACTTAAAAGTAACCAGAATACCTGTAACTAGTAATGGGCATTCTTAGTAACATTTATGCTAGCTAGCATTCCTAGCTGGCAGCTTTCCAGTGCCAAGGCTCCTCTGCAAGGTTATTTGGCATAGACCTGACCCACCTCTTCTACTCACAGGAACACATAAACGTTGAGCTCCATACTTGGTTCCTGTGAATCACCTCGTCTCATCTTTCGGACTTCCTGTTACAACTGGCAATGCTGCCTGGGCTCATCTCCAGGGCCTCTTGCCTCAAAAGGATGTGGGATTCAGAATGATGCAATGTCGCCATCGAATACAACCCACGAGCTACACTAGGAGAGGCCACCAGTCTTACTCAGGCCAGACAGATCATCTCCCAGATCAAATTTAAAACTTGGAGCTTTTATGCACACACAGGTGGCAAGGAGGCATTCTTCAGGGTGCAGATGGACAGCTCTTCTCTAAAGCATCAGGCAGGGACGTGTGGACGAAGCCTTCAGGATAGGGCAATTCTCTGGGGGTGGAGGGCGGCAAGAATGGGCAAGAGAAATAGTGGCACACAGAGGCATGCTGTGGGGCATGGTAGCTATTTAAGAAGGCTGGCAGGCGACAAGCCTCTGAGAGGTACAGAAAAGCCCCCAGGTGGCTGATCCACAGCACAGAGCAGAAGGCTATGAAGAACTAGAAGTAGCAGCATGACAAAAAGCTGTAGTTCGGAGAAAGTTTGAGTGGATGAGAGCTGAAGGGACTCTTAAGTGGTAAGGCCTCGTGGAAAGGAATACTTGACTTTTGGAGTGAGTTTTCTCAAGATCAAAGTCTTACAGAAGATGGAGTCTCACCTCAGAGTGGCTCACTGGTTTCCCATTTGGTGATAAGATTACTTATTCCAGCACATGTTGCTACTCTGATTATGTCATCTGCCATTAGCCCCTCAAGGGAGCCCATCAGTCTTGAACTTTGAATCCAAAATGTGAGCTTCTTAATTTATACCGTTAGCCTGCCTTGGGTGCTTTGTTACAGTGATATAAACCTGACTAATATAGTAGAGATCCAGGGATCTCAGTATGGAAACAGATTGTGAAGGCAGAGGTGGTGCTCAGGGAAATCTCTGTTACTAGAGAACAAATTTTTAGTTGGAGCACAGGAATAGGAAAGGAACGGAATGGAAAGGCACTGAAATTAAAGTTGATAGGCAGCCTACTAACCTGGGTGCTTCGAGCATGTGATCTGATTAGAACACCACAAAAACCATGCAAAGTAGGAAATATAACATTGTATGAGGGGAAACTCAGGTTCAAAGACTCCATCATTGAAAAAGTAATATGAAGGGCAGTCAGAACTGGAACTCAGGACTGTCTGACTCTAGAGATACTGCTGCTGTGTTCACCTTGTCATTCCTTATGAATGTTACTGAAGGAATGTTACATCTTTGAGAATACTGGCATCAATGCACAGTTCTCCTGTGTCACTTACTTGTTTTCCTTAAACTATGTTGTGTCATAAATTAGAGGCTTTTGGAATCATTTAAATTCTCTCTCAGTGTCTGTGGCAAGGGAATAGAGTCAGGCCTGTCTATGAATATATTTCTAAGGGGAAAGCCTGGTGCTGGACAGAGCAGGAGCCCCTCGGCAATGAAGCTGAATGATAAGTAGTGACCAAAGCTTGGAATATGGAGCCAGGGTATACGCAGAAACCAGGTTGGATGCACAAAGCTAGATTCCTCTATGTGTCCCTGGGCATCCTGCAGACAATAGCAGGGCATGTGGCTCTGATAAGACCAGCTTCAGCCCTCAATTTCTGGCAAGAGGGTCTGGATACATTTTGTTGTTTGGGGTACAAATAGCCACTGTGATTCTCTTAATAATTTTTTTAATCATACTTTTATTGTTACTTTTGTGTGTATGGTCTTGTGGCAACACTGGAGTTTGAAGTCAGGATATTATATTTGTTCAACTGGTATTTTATCACTTTTGAGCCACACCTCTAGCTTGACTTTTTGCTGGTTAATTGTAAGTGGAGTCTTATGGACTTTTCCTCTCGGCTGGCTTTGAACCTTTCCTCTCTACCTCAGCTTCTTGAATAGCTAAGATTACAGAGATGAGCCACTGGTGGTGCCCAGCATTTTTTAAAAAATTCATATTTATAAGGAAGACTGAATACACTATAAATAGGATCCCCAATTTTCCTCCTAAGTATTTAAAGCATTTGTATAATGTAACTCTCTTTAAATATAGGGTGGTCAGCCATACTGTTCACCTTTGGTAACATTGGACACTGGAAGGCTCAGACAGCATAATTTTTTACATAATGGACTGAAAGTTATTTGGTAATTCAGAGCACCACCTGGTGGGTTACCTATCAATAACAATCTAAACAATGGGTATTGAATGTCTTTCTTCTCTTCTTCTTGGCTCTCATTCTTTCCCTTTTCCCCATATTCTTTCCCTGTTTTCATTACTTCCAAGTCACTTCCTCTCTCCTGTTTTATTTCTATCTTATTCATACTCTCAATTGGTATTGCTCAGTCCTCAAAAATCACAAAACAAAAACGTGCTTACTTGTGCCTGATTTTTTTAAAAAAGGGAAGAGACTTGTCATAAATAAATAACTGGAGCTAGATGGCTCTTAGCTGCTTGGGGATTACTCTGGCTTTTCTTCTTCTTCTTCTTTTCTGGTCCTGGGGCTTCAACTCTGGGCCGGAGCTGTCACTGAGCTCCTTTTGTTCAAGGCACGCTCTAACACTTGAGCTACAGTGCTAGTTATGGGCTTTTTCTGTGATTAATTGAAGAAAAGTCTCACAGACTTTCCTGCATGGATTGGCTTTGAACCACAATCCTCAGATCTCAGCCTCTTGAGTAGATAGGATTAGAGGCATGAGCCTGTATATGTCTCTACTTCTCATCCCCTATTCTACTTCTTCTTGTATAATGTAATATCTGGTGAGTCTGACATAAGTTATGGCAGATATACACTCATATGTAAATTAAGTGCATGAATATGTACAGACTACATCAAATACATTTGTGTCATGGAATCTTAACAATTAACCATCTTTTAGAAGGCTCATATGTGCACACTCAATGCTACTGGCTTCTGTAGATGACTGTGCTGCCTCAGCAGGTAATAGACTCCAGGAATAGACTCAGTGACAGGATAAAGAAAAGATCTCAAAATTTGTGTGTCATTTTTTTATCTGCACTATTCAATCATTTATTCATTCAACAAATGTTTATTGTATATGAATTGTCAGTCTCTATGAAGAACATGTATATAAATATCCTAAGTTAAGATAAAATGTTTCTTTGTCTTATTTCATTAACAGCACCCCAATGAGGAACATATTATTATGTCCATTTCATAGATGGGAAAACTGATCTGGGAAGAGGTAAATCTACTTCTCCAAATATCAATAGCTAGTTACTAAGAAGTGAAATATCTACTTAATATAACTAGTAGTAGTAACTTCTAGTAGTAGATTAAGGTATATGGATGCCAAAGCTCAGTTACTATTCACTATAGTCAATATTCATATTAACCTGATTTTCAAATCAAAAACATCAGATGAGTCACCGATGACTTTCCTATAAGATTGTAAGATAACTGAAATAGCTCTGTACCTTAGGAAGCTGCATATTTCTTAATATTGTTCCTAGACACTCTGTGCAAGGATACAATCAAAATCCTAAATAACAAAGTGAAACATAGTTGCTAACTCCTTTTTACACACACGTACACAAAAAACGACCTTGGAAAGTTAGTCACTTTATTTTTCCCTGGTCCAGCCACATGACTTTTTAAAAGTTTATATATTGCTCCTGAAACAAAGATTTGCTTGAAATATAGTTCAATTTATATTGCTTGAAATAAACTTTAATGGCAGTAACATTTAAAAGTATTCCTGTTTTCACTTAAAAGCAAACTAAATGCCTAATAGTTTCAGCTAGTCTTAATTTTTTAAGTATCAACTTTTTAATAAAAGAGACTAACATTTTTAAGTTGTTCTGTTTTCTAATTTTTAAATCGTATGAGTTTATAGTTTACATAATTTACTATTTTATTCACGTCCCTTCAAAAAAGCTATTCTATCTCATATGTATGTATTTTTTTTACCAAGTTAGTGCTGCATAAAATGACAGTGACATTTACATGTGCAATGAATGCTTTTGTTCAAAAAACAATAGTCAACTTTAGCATATCTCTTAACACTAACACAAAGACAAATTTGGTGTGCTAAAAGCAAAAACAAAAATAAAACTAGAGCCAGGTATGGTGACTCATGCCTATAACCCCATGTGAAAGGCTGAGGCAAGTGAATCTTGAGTTTCAAGCCAGTCTGGGTTACACAGTGAGTTCAAGGCCTCTTGAACTCCACCCACAATCACAGAAGAATCTAGGCTGATTGAGGTTCCACCATGCCACACTCAGAGGCAGAAAACAGAGCACATGGTGAACCACAAACTGGCTCTGTCCAGCAGTGGCCACATCACCTCCACCCCCACATCGTAAGTCCATGCCCAACATCAATAAACTGAGGATGAATAGCCTTTTTGTGGAGAGAAGTACTGAATGTTTGTAAAATATAGAATCTGCCACAAATTCTAATTGCCTCTTACCTAGGGCTGCAGTTGACCAGCTAGGCCTTTTTGCATCATTTCTCTCATTGCTGATAACAACGCGCATGATGCCTCATGCAGGAAGGCAAAGGTGGGCAGCAGCAGCCAAACACTGGAGGACCTAAGACCTAAGCCCTCCAGCATTAACTGCCCTGGCTACTATTTTTGGTCTTTCATGTCAGTCAACCAGTGTGATAGCAAAGGGTCCAACACAGGTAAACCAACTTTAGAAAGAAAACCATAACTATTCCCAAATTGCTGCTACATCCACCTGGTCTATCCATGCTAGTTTTCACCTTTGATATGTACATAATCCTCAGACTCACAGTTCCAGAAATGAAGTGGGCGTGGCCATGGGAGATGATTGATATATCAGGTCAGTAGTGAGATAGATACAGACCCTCCCTCTCTATTGAAGTTGGTTAGTCTGAAGTCTTGAAGCTAAGTTACAGTGCCTCTGTGCCTCTCTAAAACTGCAAGAAATAGAGAATAAAAAGGTAAGGTGCTTGCTGTAGGTGAGTTACTGAATATATACTAATGAGTAATATGATGTAACAGATAATTGTGTCCCTGAGCTTCCAGGTTGATGAAACTCAGCTAGGGCTTTCAGTGATGTCAGGCCCTTTGGTCTGCAAGAGAGGCTCATGGTGGTTCACAGATTGCTCCTGATGCACCTGTCAGCCAGCTCTCTGCTTCAGCCATAGGTGCAGATGAACCTCTGCTCACCATAGTCACAGCTACCTTCCAGTCTCAAATGTCCAAAGTACAGACAGTAGCGGTTTACAGACTGAGTTCTACTGTTCTTTCCTGGGTTGTTGTCACCCTCTTGGAACTCCAAGTGCATACTGTACTCCCTTTGGGTGTAGTTAGAGGGTCCACAGTGCTATCATGGGCCCCAAGACCTCTCACTTGGACCCTTCCCCCCTGTGTTCTGGACAATGAAGCATTGTGGTTAAGCCCATGGGTGCCACCATTAGACAGAACAGAGCTCAAATTTGAGTATCCCTCTCGCTAGGTAATTATGCTTCAACAATATTTTATTCCTTCATTAACTCATTTAAAAAAACAAAAATAGTAATCATAGCAGTGATTGTGCAGGACTATTGTAAGGGTTAAATGAGTTTACTTGGTAAAGAAATGATCATGTCTGACCTACAGAAAGCCCTCATCATGCTAGCTGCTCTTATGTAACCCATTCATCATGGTGCTTCTGAGCTGCACAGAAAGCCACATCCCACTGGGCCTGAATCCTAAGGCACTGCTGTAAAGTGTCCCCCACTCCTAGTTCACCAGGAAAAATGTTCCTGAATCTTCTAACCCTGAAAAGTAAGGAAATTCACACCTCATTGATCACCAGGTATGTTGCAAAGTGAATAAAGAAAGCATAGTTTTAAAGCACTTAGAAAATTGCATCTATTAAATTCAGATATAAAATCCAAGTCTCAGCTTCTAAAGTATTTAAATGTCTTTCACATCATTTTCTACCTGCTGCCCATTATTCCTATTGAGCAAATGCAGAGCAAATTAATTTGTTTTTCATCTTTTGGCAAGTTTCACAGGATTAGAGGAAAATAAAAGTGTTTTTATTGATTTGATGGTGAATCTGAAAGGCTTTCAGATCTATTCTCAAGTCAACAAATGCTTTAAGGGTATAGATGGTTAAAAATAAAATAAAAGGCAAAAAAATAAATAAAAGGAGTCCTTTGGACTGGAGTCCTTTGGAAGTAGCACATTAGTACTAAAACTACCAATAAATTGATAGCACAATGTAATACAGTGCAAATAGCCTTAGAGTCATGAGTTTGCTGTGATCCAGAGAGAGGAGGCCCCTGCTACCTAGAAAATGGTAAGCAAAAAGGTAACTAGTGTGAGATTTCAGAGAATGATGTGATAAACTGAGTCATAACCCCAAGTCCCTGCTGCTGTTTCTGACTCTCATACATTCCATCCACAGCTATATCCTTGGACAAGTAACATCGCAGACTCTCCAACTAAAGATAGAATATATCTCCCCGACCCTGGACTTTGCATTGGCCACGCAATTATCCTTGGTCAACTGGATGTTAGCAGATTATATGAATGCTGCTCATGTTATATGAGAATTCAATTGCAAGATACAGAGAGGCCACATTTTGAGAGGTTGAATCAGGAGTCTTTGTTAGAAAGCTGGCAACTGCAAGTGGACACATGTCCCTAAAAAAATGTGCAGCCTCAAATATGGTTAGGAAACTGAGCTACAAGAAAGTAGTGAAGGGCTGGGAAGGTGGCTCAGTGGTAGAGCGCTTGCCTTGCAAGCCTGAGGCCCTGGGTTCGATTCCTCAGCACCATATAAGCAAAAAGAAAAAAAAGCCGGAAGTGGCGCTGTGGCTCAAGTGGTAGAGTGCTAGCCTTGAGCTGAAGAGCTGAGGGACAGTGCCCAGGCCCAGAGTTCAGGCCCCATGACCGGACAAAAAAAAAGAAAGTAGTAAAGAAAGAGCAGAAAGATAATCTCAACAAATAAGATCAACTCTAATGTAGAGCCAAGGAGGGACGCCATGGTGACCTGAAGAGAGTCAGGAGATGAGGCATGGTGCAATGGCAGTTGAGATGGTTGGAGGCCTAAATAGGGTCATGATCAGGAGGACAGGTTCACAGGGCACTCAGGAGTTCAAAGAGTCATGGTACAGGTCTGGCAGGTCTAGTAACCTATTGTCCAAGTGCCTGCCTCTGCCTCTGGGAACTCAGTTGTGCTTATCACCTGGAGGTGGGCCTTTACCTTCATCCCCCAAGATGCCAAGATGGCATACGTTAGACCCAGGATCCATAGTTCATTCAAATGCTTAAGAACATCTTTTGGTGCTCTTCTATTACCTCTTGGTGGTTAATCACAAGAAAGACACAGGGAAAAGCATGTCCCCAAGACAATTTGTCACTCTGCCACTCAAAAGTTGTCCAGTCTATATGGCCAGGACACCTGCTGCTGAGCCAATCGCTTAAATCAGCAGAGCAGGCCTGGTTAACAGGCTGATGCATGAGAAAGTCCTGTGACAGTCAGGGTTTTTTTTTTAATGGAACTTGGATGTGAAGGCTCCTTTACCTGTCCTTAGAAGGATCTGGAAATGCAGGCATGACAAGAAGGAAGAATTAGAAAGTTAGCTCCTTACAGTTCTCTTTCTACTGTAAAACACAATCATTTACTACCTCAAATAGACAGTAATTGATGGTGTTAGCAGTTAGCAAATACTTGAATTGGTATGGTGCTTCAAAAGTGAATTCCAAAATGAACCTTACGAGTTGGGGAGGTAGGGGAGGGAAGGGACAGTAGGAGAAAAACGAAGGAGGGAGTATCAATGCCCAACAAGAAATGTGCTCATTACCTTACTCATGTAACTGTAAACTCTCTGTACAGCATCTTTACAAGAACACACATTTTTTTTAAAAAAATGAATTCCAAACATGCTTTTGAAATGAATTTAGGCTTACCAAATACACTTGAATGCTAATAACGTGAATGCATCCAGAATTAAAACATACAAATGATCTACAGAGACAGAATAGATATAAACAAGATCTTTTTAAGGTGTGTGTGTGTGTGTGTGTGTGTGTGTGTGTGTGCGTGTGCGTGTGTGTGTATACTTATGAAGTATTATTAAGCAAAGTAAAAGCATGTCAATACATGTAAGAAGGAGAAGAGCAAGAAAGAGGAGGAGGGTGGAGAATAACTTTTTTGAGAGTTACTTCTGGAGGGTTAAAATATTGGGCATTTAACATTTTTAGTTTTGCAGTGTTCAATTGTAGCACAGAGAAATGGGGATAAATAAGGTTCTTATTTCTTATGGTCAGCAGATAATCTCAAGACATAACCAAAAGGTCATATTGTTCCTTTTGTCCTGTGAGCAAAGTTGACTATTGAATTGATTTGTGTGCTTCACTGAGTTATGTTTCCTGTTTTCCAAGTAAAACTGCATTTGCAGCATAAAGCTATGACAGTGTCCAGCTGCATCGTAGTTTGCAAAATTGGTGACCCACACCAACTGATGCTTCTTGAATCACTAGGTTACTTCTGGCTTTTTAGTGGTTATTTGGTAATAAGAGTTTCATGGACATTCTGCCCAGTTTGGCTTCAAACCACAATCCTCAGATCTCTGCCTCTTCAGTAGCTAGGATTATAAGAATAAGCCATTGGTGCCTGGCTTGGTCAAATTTTACATGACACATGAAATTTTTTGTAATTAAATATTTTTATATGGCACGAGAAATTGTGAAAAAGGAAAAAGCACCTGTCATCTTTGGGGATCACTGAAGGGTTCAACTTTATAAAACAAGCCTTGAACAAAGAATCACTGAAAATGTATTTTAAGTTAAATGGCCATATATTCCTAAATAAGAACAGTGTTGCTGTTGGTTTTTAATAGAGGCTATATGACATTTGACACTTGTCTCCGTACTTTTAGCCCAACTAAGTCTTTAATTTAAGAATGTACTATCAGCTCCATTGGAAGGGACATAAATAATAGAAACTGGAGCCTGGAAAATGGCAAGCTGGCTCAACCTCTTAGAGCATCATTCATTAGATCCATCTGCAAAAGCTAGAACTGATAAAAAATGCATGTAGGATTTCTTCTTAAGCATTAACACACCACTACTTTAAATGTTGGTTCTGACTGAGAAATTCCTCTCTGCAGGTGCTTTTTACCCCCATAACCTTAGCACACTGCCAGAGCCTCTGGAGACTAAACAAATTACTAACTTAAAAATTCATTATCATATCTGCTTCCTTTCCAAGACAGAAAACATATCTGTTCTTCTGAATCTCGAGACTTTAATTTTCTTCAAGGTTCCAAGTGCTTATATACCACCCATTTCTTGTCCATTACTAACTTACTGGATAGAGTTTTTAAAAATGTATCACACCCAAAATTCCTAAAATGGGAAGTGAAAATGCTACTCACCAGAATATTCATTTCCCCGAAATAAACAATATCAGCTAATGATATAAGAGTGATATCCATGCACAAGTTTCTAGAGAAAGAAGTCTGTGGTCTTGTGTTTAGCAACAAAGGATGGCAAGCGTACCTGAAGTCATGGTTAGAAGTCTATGAACCGCCAGGTACCTTTGGCTCACACCTATAATCCTAACTACTCATGAGGCTGAGATCTGATGATTGTGGTTTGAAGCTAGTCCAGGCAGTAAGTCCATGAGACTCTTATCTCCAATTAACCATCAATAAGCCAGTAGTTGAACTATCATGGTAGAGTACTAGCCATGAACTTACAATCTAAGGGACAGTGGCCAGGCCCTAAGTTCAAGCCTTGATACCAATTTTTTAGTTCATAAACAAATTCAATTCCATGCAGTGATGCAGGTAACAGAAAAAGTATCAAGGATATAATACAAAAGTGATGTGCAGGCATTGTTTTGAAAATATTAAAACTAGTGATCTGGACTTAGTGCAGTCAAGACTACAACTGCTCAGCTTAGCACATTTCAAAGACTCTTATAAGAAGGGCCAAGAAAGTCCAGATGGTTAGAACTCAAGTCAACCCAGTCAATATTTTTGCTCTCTGAAGTGGAAACATAGAAAAAGGAAGGAACGAGCATGCAGAAGCAAGGAAATTAACCATCCTGGAAATATTAAAAGAAGAGGCTCCTGAGAAAATGACAGAGTGAAAAATAGAGGGTGATTGTTATTATTTTATTTTTAAACAAATCTTTAGTGTCTAGGTCATGATTAAGAACCAGGCTTTCTTTCTCTGATTGCTTGTACCTAAATTCCTAGCTGAATGTACTTCAAAGTGCTGGCTAAAATTTCATCCATGGGCAAATACACCAGAAATGGAGCGAATGGCTGAAAGAATTAGAAATTCTAACAAAAGAAAAATTTAGAGGTTACTTATAGATTGTATCTCTGTTTTAAAGAAATGTAATGCAGTGTGTGTGTGTGTGTGTGTGTGTGTGTGTGTGTGTGTGTGTGTGATTGTGCTCCAAGTACTAGGACTTAAACTTATAGTCTGGGCACTGTCCATTAGCTTTTTCATTCAAGATGTACTGTATCACTTGAGACACAATTCTACTTCCAACTTTTGGAGATTAAGTAGCAATACGAGTCTCACAGACATTCCTGCTCCAGCTGGCTTTGAACCATGATCCTCAGATCTCAAGCCACCTAAGTAGCTAGGATTAACAAGCATGAGCTAATATAGTGCTTTGTTTTTGCCAGTGCTGGGGATTGAACCCAGGGCCTTGTCACAGATGCCAAAAAAGTACCCTACCACTGAGCAACAATACCCTCAGACTCCTAGCACTATTTTTTCCATTCAGTGATAGATAGGTGGAGGTCTCAAAAACAATTTAATCAGGCAAGTGTATTACGAAAGTTTTAAAACTTAAAATAAGAGTTTGGCCAGTGATCATAATCCAATAGGGGTGGAATAAGACATACACAGTAGATTTAAAGCAAAAGTATGAGCGCACTGTGATTTAATCTTGGTGATACTGGCATGTCTGATGAGAACCCGCATCACTCACAGGAGTAACAAGAAACTGGAACAGGAATTCAGAGTTGGCAATAAGTATGAGCACAGGCAGGCACAGAATAGGGGGGAGGGGTGTGATTGGTGCTTTTTGCTATGGAGCATGGGTGTACACCAGTTGTCCCCATGGCCAGGATAAAAGATCCCTTGGAAATGGAAAGACTTGGAAAAAATTATATTAAGTGAAGTAAGCCAGGCCCAACGATTTGCAATAACTACTATATGTCTGAGACAAGCAGAAACAGATAAGTTGATATTAAGCAAAATGAACCCCAAGATAAGGACTCAAATTTTTTTTCTTGCTTGCTATTGTTTCTGACATATTTATAAGATGATTTCTTTGTTGCTTTGTATGTCCTTCCCCTATGGTATAACCCCTGCTTTCACTGTATTTGATGTCGGTATAATTTGGGGAGGGGAAGGGCAAAAACAAATTGTTTAAATAGGGATACAGGTGGACCCATTGCAACAATGAGATGTACAAGACATTATGTTGAAAAACGAACTTTACAACTTTGGCATAGGGGAAGGGGAGAAGGGGAAATGGGAAGGGATGGTAAGGGGAAACAAAGGAGGAGGCAACAATGCTTGATAAGAAATGTACTCATTACCTTGCCCATGTAATTGTAACCCCTCTGTACGGTACTTTCACAATTTAAAAGGGGCTAGGAAGGTGGCTCAAGTGGTAGAGTGCTAGCCTTGAGCTGAAGAGCTGAGAGACAGCGCCTAGGCCCAAAGTTCAGGCCCCACGACTGGACCCCCCCCAAATTTTTTAATAAATAAATAAATATTTCAAAAAAAGATCCCTTGGACCCACTTATATAACTCCACTTCAATCTTGTTTTCACTTAGCAGCTTTCTGACTGTTAATTCAGTCTCTCAGGTACCTGGATACTGGAAGGAGTCATTAAATGATAAAAATTAATATTCTAGTGACTGGAAAGAGGTGCCCCCATCAGAATTAATAAATCAATAACGGGATTTATACAACATTCTCTCAGAAGTTAATGTGAGCCTGTCCTTTCCTTTGGCCTCAGAATGCATCCCATGAGGGACTGGCACAGAAACTTCTAGAACTTTAAATCTAAATTCAGGTCTGAATGACGGGAAATCTACCAACCAGTGAGTCAGTATAGCAGCCAGACAACTAACCCCCTTAAGTACCTTTATTCCCCTCCTGTTACAAGAAAAGGAATGTAAGAGCACACGATCCACTTAATATCCATGAAATCAGCACTGCATGATTATCTGAATGGTAAAGTAGCTCTGTAAATCAAAACCCAATCCTAAACACATTACACTACACAAAGACACATGTCTATCTTGTTTGTCGTAGCTTTAACATAGTGCCTCACAGATTTTGAGAACACAAGAAGCTAAAAAAAAAAAGAACCTTTCATATAAATAAAATTTTAAAGAAAGGAAAGAAGAATTTTAAAAATCCATTTCCGCTTGAGAAAATCAGGCTGCTGATGAATCATGATGACTTTCTTTAGACTGTTATGTCAAGTGGTTTCCATCCTTGTGAGGAGCTACTCATAAAAACTTTTGGAGGCCAGAGAGAACTATGGAAGTAGATCAGACATGTAATTGGACTGTATATTGTGGTACAGAGCTATAAAAGGCAAACTGTGTCTGCTTGTGTTACTCAGCTTTCTGTTACTACAACAACAACAACAAAAACCCCAAGGCAATCAACTTACAAAAAAGAAAGGATTATTTTGACTTACAGTGGTAGGTTGGTGTCATTGTCTTGAGGCCTACAGCAAGGCAGGGAGTGTGGAGAGATAAAGTTCCCTACTTCACAGTTAATATGTGAAAAAGAAAAAAAGAGGTAGGGGCTGAGCCCTACCTCTGAGCCCTTCAAAGCGTACCTAAGCAAACTCCCATTAGGCTGCACCATATAAAGTTTGCACCAACCCCCAACCGCACCAAGCTAGGAACCAAGCCTTTCACATGGATCACACCATAACAGCACTTTAATAGAAACATGAGGCGGGGATATCTTAAAATTATTTCCTATATGTTTGTTATTCTACCTGAAGAGACACCTCAAAGTATTTTTTTTGTTTTTTTTTTTATTATAAAGATACTGTACAGAGGAGTTACAGTTACATGAGTAAGGTAATGAGTACATTTCCTATCTGGCTCGGGTCTCCATGTTAACAGAGTGTTAACACAGATTATTATGGATAGGAAGCAATGATAATGACCCCCAGAAAGATGAAGAACCGCTTCTTTTATACTTTACCTGAGAGAGCATGTGCCCCTCTCTTCCTGGGGAACCTGACCCTGAGAACTCAAGCACTGACCACCACCATTCTCACAGATGCCTTGTCCTGTGCCCTGAGCCCACCATAGAAGCTAACATACTGGGATAAAATCCCAGACACTCACCCAGAGCATTCATCTCTTGTCTCCATCCAGCTTGGTGTCCTGACTCCAGCACTTTCTCAGAGTATGTCACGTTCTTTTACTCTGCAGTCTGCGTGCACGTGCGCATATGTGCGCGCGTGCACACACACACACACACACACACTTTCTCCTCTGCTTCATGCAGCTGCATTCAGCTCCAGACCATACCTCCTCCAATAAACCTCCTTGCTCACTGCCTCCACCAGCTTCTCCAGCCTTGTTCTACATTACAATCATCTGGGTGATTTTAAATTTTCTAATTTAATTGGTGGCAAAACCAAGGCTTCTTTTTCTTTTCCTTTTCCAAAACTCTCCTGGGGATCTCTATTCTTCCATCGTCAAAGCAGACAACTAATTTTTCCTTGAGCAACCAACAATGCCCTATTTCTTCTTACCTCAGTCTGCATCTAATTATAATCACTTGTTAGCTTGCCCCTTCTTCTTGAAGCTCAAGTGTACCGTGGTTTCTATGAGGCCTACAACAGTGCCTGGTACATAGTAATCACTCAATCACTTTCTTGCACTGATTTGGCACTCCCTTCACATCGTGCGTCAATTGAGACTCAGAGACGCCAAATGCTAAGTCATTTACCCAGTCACACAGCCCATGAGGGACACAGTCAAGATTAAAACTATAGCTTTCTCTGCCTGCACAACTTAGTTCACTACATTACACTGCTTTCAACCTTGTTTAATAAATTGTTTATATGAGATGAGGTACTTCTACTGAACAAATCTGAGAGGCCAGCCTGGAAAATCTTCAGTGCACTGAGAATAAATGGGTGACAGCCTTCCAAAGATCACTCAATTCTAAGCACTTTTGGGGGGAGGCTTTTGTAAACTTTGGACCTCTGATGCACTGTTGACAATGTCCTGCTGTAGAAGCTGGCTGGTCCATTCTCAGCTCTTTCCCAGAGCTCAGCATTCCCTTTCCTAGGACTCCAGATAGAATGAACCTGAAGTGGTTCCAAGCAAACAACAAACAAAACAGAAAGAGAAAACAATGAAATCATAAAGACCCATGTATATTTCTTGGCCAACCACACCAGTACTGCTGCTGATAGACACCCACTCCTTTTGAGAATCAACTCATCGATTAGAAGCTTGAAACACCGACTTCCGGTTTCCCATAGCAACACTTGTTCTGTGCCACAGAACGGGCCACATCATTGTCCACTGTGGCACTAGACTAACACCTGCATGAAACTACTTTCCAATGGTGGGTACTGATGTCTGAGGCTTGATCATGTCCCAAGGTGAACGTTCCTTCTTGCCAGGTGCTATGAAGTGCCAAGTGCCCTTTCCTCAATACCCAACTCCAGCTTTTACCATGGAAAAAAATTTAAGTATATACAATAATAAGGATGTCTGTTGTGCTTGAACGAGAGGGCTAGCACAGAGTATTCTGTGGTTAAGATGGTGAGTCAGGCCACAGAACGAGGTTTGTACCAGTGACTGATACCCCTGTGGGATGGGCACAAATGAATCAAGAGAACTTTTCTCTTGACCTGGAAGTCAAGTTCTTTAACAACTTTTCTCCACGCCTGCTAAGGTCGCTGGTTGGACTTTATGGGCATAGAGCTTCTATAGTCAATCACTGAGAATAATACTGCAGCAGGAAGCCATCATGGATAGAAGGGCTGAGTTCCGGCTGCACTGCTGATTAATGTGGAACCTCACACAATTTGTTTAATATTGCTCCAATTTCCTTCCCTAATCTGTGAAGCAGGGGAAGGTAAGATAATAGGGTACTGTTTTAAAAAATTAAGTGAGGGCTGGGAATGTGGCTTAGTGGTAGAGTGCTTGCCTAGCGTGCATGAAACCCTGGGTTCCATTCCTCAGTACCACATACACAGAAAAAGCCAGAAGGGGCGCTGTGGCTCAAGAGTGCTAGCCTTGAACAAAAGAAGCTCAGGGACAGTGCCCAGGCCCTGAGTTAGAGCCCTAGGACTGGCAAAAATAAAAATAAAATTAAAGAAGTGAGATCATGCAAGTAAAATCCTAGCACAACCCATCTTTGTTTTTAAAGTGTTCAATACGTCATCGTATTTAATACATGTTGTTTCCTGTCATCTTGAAAACCTACTCCTGGCTCTGCTGATGACCTCTTATCTTATCCAGTAGCCAGTTTCCTGGGGTCCCATGGTGGCTCATGATCATAGCCAGGCTGTTTAAATCCACTGCTCAAATATTCTTTAAGTCTATGAATGACAAAGAGAGTTACATAACCAAAGTAGCTCTGAAGTCAAGATGGTATAGTCATGGAGCCTGAAAGTGATGTATAAAGGCCTGTTGGAGAAGGAGATAAACCAGTTAAAGTTAATTCTTTAATTTGTTTATATTTCCTCTAATATCAAATAATGGGAGGGGGCATTAAAAATGCATGTACAGGTGAGCCAGGCACCAGTGGCTTGTGCCTGTCATCCTAGCTATTCAAGAGGTTGAAATATGAGGATTATGGTTCAGTCTATGAGTCTCTCATCTCCAATTAACCATCAAAAAGCCAAATGTGGAGCTGTGGCTCAAGTATAGAGTGCTAGCCTTAAGCAAAAAAAACCCAAGAGACAGCACTCAGGACCCTGAGTTTGAGTTCCATTAATGACACACACACAAAAAGAAGGAAATGGAGGGGAAGTCATGTAAGAGGGAAAAGAAGTATGTGAAGACTGGGTTAGTTTCTCAAAGGCTGAAATCTGAGGACTGCAGTTCAAAGCCAGCCCAGGCAGAAAAGCCCATGAGACCCTTATCTCCAATTAAAAAGCCAGAAGTGGAGCTGTGGCTGAAGTAGTAGAACACTAGCCTTGTCCACAAAATCTCAAGGACAGTGCCCAGGCCCAGAGTTCGCTCCCCAGGACCCACACCAACAAGTATGTGAGAGGGGAAGAGGGAGAGTACAAGTGGGTAAATAGGAAGGGGCTGCCAAGTCATTTCACCAAACCAGGGTCCAGATAGGGGCAAATCTAGTTATAAATTCCTTATTGCCAACGGAAAGAAGAGACATGGGGAAAGTTATAAAATTCCTGTGTGTCAATAAACATCTTTTATACCAGGTGCTGCTGTAAGCATTTCATCTGCATTAATTCACTTCATAGTTGCTGCCACCCTTCCATTGACGGGACTGTTGAAGTCGCTTCTAATTCAAATGAGAACCTGAGATTCCATTAAGTTACATAAGTAGCCTGGGCATTACTGCAGTAGGGCTGAAACTCCAACCTTGGTCACCTGGGTTCCCAATCCCTCCTCTTAAGGACTAAGCAATACTGTTTCTTTTCTTTTTTGGGGGGAGGGGGGTCTCGTCATGGGGCTTGAACTCTGGGCCTGGGCACTGTCCCTCAGCTCTTCAGCTCAAGGCTAGCGCTCAACCACTTGAGCCACAACGCCACTTCCGGCTTTTTTCTTTTTGGTTATGTGGTGCTGAGGGCTCAAACCCAGGGCCTCATGCAGGCAAGGCAAGCACTCTACCACTGAGCCACCTTCCCAGCCCCGCAATACTGTTTCTTTAACCAATGTAGTGCAAATAACAGCAAAGCAGCACCGAAACAGAGCCAGCATTTCCTCACCCCGAGATCTGAGTCCTCAGAAACAGAGCCACTTGACAAGGCACACCGCGGTAGTTCCCAGAACCAGGGATTTCCTACATCAGTTAATTTCTTAAATACCAGAGCTGGAGGAATATGATATACAGTGGGTAACCTATTTTTTTGTTTATATGTACCAAGGAAGAACATTAAAATGACACTTATGAGAGAATGCAATGCCATTGTAGAAGATAAATGGCCTTACACATAAAAAAAATTAAACAGAAAGAGCTTAGTCTGGAGGTAGAGGACCTTAATTTTTAAAATGTAAATTTGTTTCAGCTTTGTGAAAAATGGACTCTGTCCATTCTGTTCTCAGTCTGCCCCCTCCTGGTGAAGATCAGGAACAACACAAAAGGTGCCAGAGGTTGGCTGCAAAACCACCCTCAACCTCCCCTTGGAACACCCCAGCCTATGAGAATTGAGGCTCCATCTTTCTCCTGGCGGGGTATCAGGAAGAACCCCAAATTAAGTCTTTTAAGAACCAGATAGATAGGGCCTCTTAGTGCCCCTCCCCTCCGCCTGCCTCTCAGAAGCTCTGCCTTTCCCTTTCTTCCTCATAATCTTGCCTTTGTGCTTCTCCCTCCTTATCTTCCATACCTGTGTCACAAAGGTGTTTCCAGGTTTTCAGTCTCATACATGGAGCTCATTCTGGATCCTGGGAGGAAAGGGACACATTCTTACATTCTTCCCACCATTTACACATCTGTATAATGCATTCTGAGTAACTGGAATTTTTTTGACTTCCAAACATTGAAAAAGAAGCATGTTGTCTTATTCTGTATGTGAGATTGGACTGGATACCAGTTGGAGGATGTAGAAAGATGACCCCAGTAGCAGAAGTACACTTGGGAATCCATCATTCCCAACTCAAATCCTGGAATACAGGAAAAGACCTCAGAGCCAGCCACACTCTGCAGGACAGCGCTGACTGCTACACTATGAGCCTTAGGATGACTTAAAACTTCTCTTCAAAAGGACAAATAGAGACTGGTAGCAATAAAATATATGAATGGGCACAAGAGCTTCCTCCATAAATCCAGATGGTGGGGTTAGAGATGGAGCTGTGGATGCATTATCGGGGTCCCCAGATAAGACAGGTGGGCCACTGCTACAGTCAGCGCCTCTGTTCAGCATGAAAAAAAGAGACATCATCGCCCAATTCCCTATTGGTTGCTAGGGCCACTTCTTTGGAGGAGGTAATGTGGGCAGGAGAAAGAAACAGAGTAGGCAAGTAGGGCTGAGGCCCAGCCAGGGAAGTTCTCTAGGCTGTTGGGATCCCAACAGTGTTCCAGCAACCAAGTAACCACACAAATGAGCTGAACAATACATGACCCTGTGTGTGATGGGGCCAGAGGTATGTGAACCCTGAGTGGAGCCTCAGCTGGGATCCTGAGGGCTGGCGCTTCAAACAAATTACCCAAAGATCTTAGAGTTTATGAAGCCTTCATTTGGAACTGACATAACTTCCAACGGAGGCTGCACCCAGCTGTGACTCTTCCCTTGGGAACTCTGCTAGAAAGAACCCATGACCTGATCACATCAGAGAGCTCAGAAGGAAAGCAGACAAGGGCAAGTATAGAAGCTGTTGTTTGCGGTTTTCACCAAAGATAGGCACAGTGCTCACAAATATAGGCATGTCACTGAAGTAATTGAGACAGGCAGTAGTGACATTTGTCAGAGTGTGTATGGTCTGAGTCTGGACTGGAAACGAATGCCTGTCTCATTTACAAAACAACAACAAAAACAAGTTGGGTGCCAGTGGTACGTGCTTGTAATCCTAGCTACTCAACAAGCTGAGATCTGAGAATGGTTCAAAACCAGCCCAGGCAGGACAGACATGATATTCATATCTCCAGTTAACCAGCAAAAAGCTGGAAGTAGAGATAGCATGCTAACCTTGAGCAAAACCAAGCTCCAGGACAGTGCCCAGGCCTTGAGTTCAGCCCCAGGACTGGCAAAAAAAAAAAAAGAAATTACACCCAGAAAATATAAATAAACACTGAGGACTTCATTAGATTTTGCTGATGTTAACACATGTTCAGTAGTTTATTTTCTTTGGTAAAGAATGCAAGTTACATATAAGCTACTGGATGCTTTCAGAGATTAAAACAAGCAGCCACGCATCCAGAGTGTTGTATCTACAATAGCTACTGTTCTTATATTTCTTTTAGAATGCAATTATCATGCTCAGTGAGTGGGGGAGAGTAAAGATCATGAGGTTAATGGAGCCCACCTTTCATTTTTAGCCCATAAATAATAAATGGAATATAATATGCAAAATGAAAACCACATCCTATAAATCATTGTATTTTGGATGTGTTTTTCATAGGACCTTTGAGTATATGGCACTGACTATGGCCAGAATAGCTATAGTCGAACAAGTTCCTATGGCACCGGCTCAGGGAGGAAGTGGCAGTTTGCATCTATTAAGTTGATATCAGTCGATAGTAAAATGTTCAAGAGATTTCTCATGACATTTTCAAATCAGATTACTGTACACTCAATTCCAAATTTGAAGAGCCTAGGACAGAATGATTTATATGCAGAAAGCTTCTTGAGCTTTATCTGATAAGTATTGACAAAGGTAGCTGCATAAAAATTCAAATCAAATACAGATTCACACACATTCTTTTATTTCCAGTATGATTAGCCAACAGAACAGTACGTGTAGATAGAATTACCTCAGATCAGGCTATGACTAAGAAATATCTCTAGGCAAGATTCTGCTGCTATCAGTTTCCCTAACAAAACACAAAACAAAACCCAGAGAATTTCCTGCCAACGAAATAGCTGAACAGGGGTCTCAGCCCAACATAGTCTAATCAGTGCTCTCATTCAGTCTTTCCCAAGGGATCGACTGAACAATTCTCCCTCTACCTGGCATATCAATTGCTCCAATGAACCATTTCTCTCTAGTAATAGAAAGAAAAAAAAGTTTTTAAAGCTTAGTGTGGCTGCTTGTTAGATCATCATTAACTTGAACTAGGGCCATGGGTTTTATAAGATTTATTTGATAAATATTTTTGAATAAAAAAAGGATTATAGTGCACTCATAAACACTTTTAATCACTTCTCCAAAATAATGAAAATGAAGAACTACTTTCCACTTGACACAGCTTGGGTAGCACAATACACGCAAGTCCAAGACTTGCACATACCTCTTGCTCCACTAAGAGTTTCAGGAGTATCTCAGTATATCCCTGTGAGGAGGAAATTTTTTAGCTTCAAATAAAAAGGGCAGCAAAAGCTGCACATGGTGGTGCAGATCTATAATTCCAGCTACTCAGGAGGTAGAAATAGGAACATTATGATTTGGTGCCAGCCCCATATCACCATTCTTCCCATACAAAACATAAAAAAGTTACCAAGACCCTTTCTCAAAAAACAAGCTGTGAGTGTTTGTATATGCCTATAATCCCAGCTACTCAGGAGGTGAATCTAGGAGAACTGTTGTTTGAGGCAGCCTGGGGAAAAACATGAACCCTTAGCTAAAAATTAAATAAAAGTAAAAAAGGGCTGGGGACAAGTTCAGGTGATAGAGCACTTGCCTACAACTTGTATATCAATACAAAAAATAGCAATGACAGTACTTATATTTAATATCAACAATTACTACCATTTATCTGGTTTTGATCTGCCAGATTTAATTTATTTCCTTGAAATTATCTTGCAGTCAGGGACAAAATGACATCTAATTAAGGATTCTGATCTAGCAGCACACAACAGCCAGATCTAATATTTTTCCATAGGCACAAGTTTATAGTATGCATTCCCAGTGTAATTAGTTTGGGCTTTGAAATATATCTATGCTGGAAATGTGGCTTGGTGGTAGAGTGCTTGCTTAGCGTGCATGAAGCCCTGGGTTCAATTCATAGTACCCCATAAACAGATAAAGCCAGAAGTGGTGCTGTGGCTCAAGTGGTAGAGTGCTAGCCTTGAGCGAAAGAAGTTGAGGGACAGTGCCCAGGCCCCAGTTCAAGCCCCAGTACTGGAAAATAAAATAAAATGAGCATATCTATACGTCCCAAAGGCTTCCTTTGTTCAAATATTATATATTATGAGAACCATCAGGTACTTACTTCTTTATCTATAACCAGAAGTTTTACATCTGTTTCATTTGAAACTGAAGGAGGCCACTTGACATTGGTTAAAAGGCTGAGTGGCTGAAAAATAAAAGGGAGTGTATTCTTTCTAGAAATACTTCAGCTCTGACATTATTCTTGTAACGAAATACTGGGAGAGCTTAGCATGATGAGTGCACATTACTTTAAACACATGATTTGATTTTTGTAATTGGTTCATTATAATTGTACAGATTTTGGGGTACAGAAAGTTATTTTTTATTCAAGCATATAATGTGTGGTGATTAAACCCAGGACATCCATTACTCCCAACATTTATCATTCCTTCGTGCTGAAATCATTCAGAACCCTTCCTTCTGGCTCTTTTGGTAATTATAGTCATCCTACTGAGCTATAGAACATTGAACTTATTCCACTAAACAAAGGATTTATGAAAGATACATCTGGAGTTTACAGAATTAGTACAGACTAGCTTGGACCTTGCTTTCCTATGACCCGCAAGCCTCAGCAGCATTCGTTTGTGCAGTATACTGTACAAAACCAGAACACAATTGAGTCGTTCTTTGTTTTGGAATACTTCACGTGGCAGTGCAGAGGCATGACCATGAGCATGCATAATGCTCCTACTTGCCTCCTACCTGTAGTCCCCATTTTATTACTAAGAAAAAGGGCACCTAGTCCTCAAGGCAGTAAGCTTGAAGTGGAGAAGCTGACACAGATGCATGCTGTTCAGCAAGGAGGCTGGTGCTAGTGAAAACATTTACCAAATTTAATCATTTTTATGATTGCAAAATTGAAAAGGAGGGCTGAGGATGTAGCTCAGTGATAGATGTCTAACATGTGCAAGGCCCATGAAATTGAAAAAACATGTGCAATTCAGAACTGATATGGGGTATCTTAGAGAGGGAATGCAGCATGACTTCAAAATCAATTTGAGGACTCAGGGTATGGCAAGCCCAAGGCCTACAGTTCAAGCCAAAGGGAGGGAAGGAGAGAGGGAGGAAAGGAGGAAGGAAGGAAGGGAAGGATAAAGAAAGGAAGGGAATAATAGAGGAAGGAGAGGAGACAAGATGAGATAATTGGAGAGGAGAGGGGAGAGGAGAGGAGGAAAGGAGAAGAGGGGAGGAGAGGAGAGGGGAGGAGAGGAGAGAGGAAGAGAAGAGAGGGGAGGAGAGGGGAAGAGAAGAGAGGGAAGGAGAGGAGAGGAGGGGAGAAGTGAGGAGAGGAGAGGAGACGGGAGGGGAAGGGGGGAAGGGAGGAGAGGGGAGGGAAGGGGAGGGGAGGAGAGGAAAAGGAGGGACATGCTGGACTAAGGAGTATGACTCTCTGCCTTGTCTAAGGCCCTGGGCTTAATGCCCATTACTGTCAAAGTATGTAAATAATATAGACTCTAGTTTGAAAAAAATTAAACACCAGTCCATATGACCTACAATTTTCTTTCCTCTACTTGACAAACCCATGGCTTGATCTTCATACAATGAAGGCAGACCAGACATTGAATGAACAGTAATTCATACTCTCATGTCTGCTACTAATGACTAATGTATGCAGAAGTGAATTAGTGAGCTGCCTGAGCCCCTTCACCCAGGTGGAAGGTGAAAGGATCTCATCTGCTGTCCTCTATGGCTCCACTAACACTGGTCACCACTGTCCTGGGCAAGACCCTGTGCTCCACAAAGGACCACTGCAAGTCCTCAGGGAACCTCCGGCACTACAGTGTCCAGCTTGTGCCAGGCTAGCCACCTCTCAACCAACACCTATGAAAAATTCCAAAGCTGTCCATCCATAATTGTGCCTAATTAACCTAACAGTGGGGACACCAGGGCAAAGTCCAAGTTTGACCATTTGTTTGGAAAATTGTTAGAAATATATTTTTGCCCTTTTTGGCCTTCTCCGTTACCAATAGAACATCTGGATTTCATTTTGTTGGCATCCTCACAGCCAGTGCCTTAGTACAGGGTTTATTCATCCATCTCTCAACTGTTCTCCAATTTCATTTTGGTTTTTCTCTGCTAATATAATCCCCACATCCCCACCAGTCACTTCTCTAAATGATAACTCAATCTATCTGTTCCCTTAGTATAACCCTTCAGTGGGTTCCGCTGTCTACAGAATGTACGTCTAGACTTACCGTTGTTTCTGGCGGCAAACCTCATCTCAACAGACATTCCAAAGACTAACACAGCAAATTGTTCCTTCCCAAGACCTGAAGACTTAGGGACTTCCTGAAGCAAGGCTCTCCAAGTCTTCACTAAATGTAGAAATGGCAAGTGTGATTATTACACGCAGGCTGCTTTCTTAGATTAAATCTTACCCCTTTTACAGAAAGTATTTTTGAAAGCATGAAAATTTACATGAAGAATCTAAAAGAGCTCCTTGGATCAGAAGGTATTTTGGTACCTTCTGTTTGTTAATACAGCCTTACCACCAAAGCTTGTAGTGTGCAACTCACTCATTTAACTGGTCAATCATTCACATAAGAATCATTTGTACACCTTAATTTGTGTCCTGTATGCTGAAAGCCTACATATCGGGTTAGATGTTAGCTCTAAACTGCTAAGAAAAAAACATGTGCGTTTTTTTTTCTAGGCATTTCAGTTACTTAAATACTTAGTGTTATCTTAGCACAGAGATAATTACAGGATTGTTTCCCTGGGGATTAAAACCAAGGCCTCTTATAGGCTAAGCATATGCTCTACTGTTAAGCTCTACACTCAACCCCAGATTTCATTATTTATTTTTGAAAAATGATCTTGAGAGACTGAGAAATTGAGAAAATGTTTACCCCAACGAAGTTCACCTTCCTCAAACTCACTTAAAATGTCAGAGTTGGAATTCTTGCTCACACTTGGATTACTTGATATGACCTTTACAAGTCTGGCCAAACTCAAGTAGGATTCATGTTGTACATGACCTTGTCTCAAAACCACACTTTCAGCTTCAAACATGCAAAGGTGTATCAAAAGCATTTTGCAAACACGGCTAATTTGAAGTCACTGGTGACAAATGAAAAACAAAATCTTGTAAATGCCCTGTTGTAATATTTGATCTTGGAAATAAAAAGTTTTCAGTGAAAAAAAAAGAAAAACAAAATCTTGTCCTTTGTGTCTCTAAAGGAATTTTCCTTTTGCTAAGGAACAATTACCATCTCCTATCTATCTGCACACCCTGACAACAGGGAGCTGAGACACACTGCTCACTGGAGTAGAAGTGAAGCCTGTGTGGTGCAGAAAGTAGGTGCTAGTTGTGTATAGACTGAGTGAATTTATGAAGAGGCAAAAGGAAGTGTTGCATGACCACAGAGTAGAAGGTCCTCATAAATGAATCTCACATGTGAGCCCAGTTATTTTATAAACAGAAGCATTTCTTTTTCAAACTACTACTGCTGAATTCATGATATAAGGCAAGGTTTATGGATTTCTGGGAAATAAATCTGGTAAGGATTAAACACACCTTTAAGTGTGTTTAGGGACAGTTTTGTAAAGCTTCTACTTCCTCTTTTTTGTAGGTAGCCAGAAGTTGATAATGGCCCATTTTGGTTTATGAAACCAATGAAACCTGGTAAACTTAGCAAACTCACAAGTCCACCTATGGTGTTTGATTAAGAACACAGGGTTCCTAAGCATAATTCTTATTAGGTGTGCTTTAGGCCAGGCATTTCATCCTGAAAGGCTTTCCAGACTATTTTGGTGATGGCTATCTGCAAACAGCACTGTGAGGCTAAATGTGAACATCACTGACTTTATTTTTCTTATGAGTGTTTTACTTGGTGAATTCTGGAACAGACATGTTCTATTGAAATATTTGGAAGTCTGTATCATTTCAGATTATTAGCTAGTAATTATGTTATCCCAACCCCTTTCTTCCTTGAAGAATAGCAATTATAATTTCTTTTTTTTAAGTTTTGGTGCCATTTATTTAATTAAAGCAAAATAATTTCTTGAGTTCTGCAGTTTCATCCTTCTTAATATTTCAACATACTTCACAATTAGTATTATAATATAATCAGTATGATGTGAATTCATTCATCCTTAAATGAATTCTTTGCTCATGTTTGGCAACATTTTTCCGCCTTCTTTAACATTGACATATTATTTATCTTCCCTTTTCTGTTTTACTCTTTCTTCTTCCTCCTCCAGTTTCCCCTCATCTTCCTTTGACTTCACTTTAGTTTTAGATTCTGATGGTTTTGCACATATAAATTATGCCCTTGCAAACATTTATTAACAGCATGTTAGTTTATACAATAGAAGAACATAGCAGTTTTCATATGATTTTATTATATTACAAAATGA
Organism: Dipodomys ordii; assembly: GCF_000151885.1. Classification (NCBI taxonomy): domain Eukaryota; kingdom Metazoa; phylum Chordata; class Mammalia; order Rodentia; family Heteromyidae; genus Dipodomys; species Dipodomys ordii. The sequence continues at coordinate 27,536,681 of NW_012267224.1, forward strand.
TATTATTAGTTTATATATTTCTTTAGTGTATGGATTGATGTAGGTAAAATTCAAAATCTATTTTTGGAGACATTTTTATACCAGTATATGATATGTCATTTATGAGTAAACAATCCATCTGTACCTTGTTTATAATATACCAATGGTTAAGATTGCAAATGTAATTTTGATCTCAGTTATTTGTATTTATGAATTTTAAAAATCTTTATTGTAAAGGTAATGAACAAGGAAATTACAGTTACATAAGTATGGTAAGGAATACAGTTCTTTTAAAACAGTATTACCCCATCCCTCATTTTCTCCCACTTACCCCTCCCTACTTCCCCTAAAGTTGTAAAGTTTGTTTCCAACATAGTGTTAAGTGAGTATCAATGGTGCATTAGTGCATCTTTTGTCCTGTTGTTTCTGTGGTTCCCTTTCCCTTCCATGGATTGGATAAATTATATAATATATATATATGTATATATATGGGCACATAAACTAAAACAGAAAGAAGGAAAGAAAGAAAGAAAGAAAGAGGAAGGAAGGAAGAAAGGAAAGAAAGGAAGAAAGAAAGAAAGGAAGGAAGGAAGAAAGGAAGAAAGAAAGTGGAAGAGGAAGGAAGGAAGGAAGGAAAGAAAGGAAGAAAGAAAGAACTACATACAGGACATAACAAGAACCTCTTGTTGCCAATTCTTGGAGTTTATGTTGATACACTTCATTATATATGGTTCTCTGCACTTAGCAATTGGGCTATTGAGATCCCCTGTTAAGAATATCCTAGACATATTCTATTATTACAAATGAGGGAAAACATGCAACCTACTTTTCTTTGGGCCTGGCTTACTTTGCTTAATATAATTTTTTCCAGGTCTTTTCATGTCCTTACAAATGGGGCAATGCCATTCTTTCTGATGGAAGCATAGAACTCCATTGTGTATATACACCACGTCATCTTAATCTATCCACCTTTTGAGGAGCATCTGGGTTGGTTCCATATCTTAGCTATGGTAAATAATGCTACAATGAACATGATTGTGCTGGTGGATTTAGTATGGCCTTGTTTATAGTCATTTGGGTAAATGCCCAGGAGTGGGATTGCTGGGTCATAGGGGAGCTCTATGTGGAGTCTTTTGAGGAACCTCCATACTGCTTTCCAGAGTGGCTGAACAAGTTTGCACTCCCACCAACAGTGTAGTAGTGTTCCCTTTTGGCCACACCCCCACCAGTATCTTTTGTTATTAGATTTCTTGAATAATGGCTATTCTAACTGGGATGAGATGGATTGTTTTTAAGGTACATTTCTTTTTCTTTTCTTTCTTTCTTTCTTTCTTTCTTTCTTTCTTTCTTTCTTTCTTTCTTTCTTTCTTTCTTTCTTTCTTTCTTTTTTTTTTGCTAGTCGTGGAGCCTGAACTCTGGGCCTGGGCACTGTCCCTCAGTTCTTCAGCTCAAGGCTAGCACTCTACCACTTGAGCCACAGTGCCACTTTTGGCTTTTTCTGCTTGTGTGGTGCTGAGGAATCAAACCCAGGGCCTCATGCATGCAAGGCAAGCGCTGTACCACTGAACCACCTTCCCAGCCCCAGGTGCATTTCTTTTATGGTCAGAGATATTGAGCATTTCTTCATATATCTATTGCCCATTCTTATTTCCTCTTCAGAGAAGTCTCTCTTTAAGTCTTTAGCCCACTTATTAATGGGGTGGTTGGTTCTTTGGGGATTTGAATTTTTTGAGCTGTAAATATATTTTAGATATGAGGCCTTTGTCTGTTGTATGGCTAGTGAAGTCTGTGGGCTTTCTATTTATCTTGCTAGCTATGTTCTTTGCCAAGAAGAAGTTCTGCAGTTTAATGCAATACTATTTATCCAACCTTTCTTTGATTTGTTGTGTTTCTGGGTCTTTATTAAAGAAGTTTCAACCTGTGCATTATAATTTCTGCATTTGAAATTAAGCAGATGGAATTACAGTGGTAATGAGAAGGCAGACAACAGTGTGATACAATAAAGATACCCCCATTGGTGAATGTACACACTTCACCTGCTATGAATTAATACTGGCAAAATCACTTCTACTTCCAATTCTTCACTTAGCAAATGAGAACAAATCTGTATCTATATATGTTATAATGTTTTAGGAAAAAATAGGGAATGTCCGACAGTGACTTGATTTCTTCAAAAGGAAGGTATTTTATAAAGTATTGGGAGTTTTGTCCCATTTCAATACATTTGAAATTGTGAGGAGGTTAAGAAGCAGAAAAAAAAAAGCCACCCAAATGACTATAAAACCTAAGAAGTTAGTGTGTCCCTGCTGCATGGGTCCTGAGAGAAGGCCTTAGATTCCTGAACTAGTGACCAGGGATCTTGCTAGTCACAGCATGAGCGGCCATCAGCATGGCATGATCCTGGTTGCACTGGCTCCCCAGGTACACACCCACAGGGCAACATGGAAGGCCAGTGAGGCCACATGTGCAGCAAGGAAAATGACAAGAGGCCCTCTCTCAGGGAACCCCTTGCTTCTAGAACAAGCAGGAAGCAAGGAGCTTAGTTGCAGCATAAGAACTACAGTGTGCTGTCATCTCAGCAATCAGGTACATGAACAAGTCTGACATGTGGCCCAGGAAAAAGAACAACCAAAGCTCTGGGAGTTTGGGCATATGTAGCAATAAGTATAGGAGCACAAGAGACTCCGACCTAACTATCTGACTGCATACAAGGCATAATAATGCACATAAATAGACCTTTCCTGGGGGACTGGGGTTTGAATTCTGGACATTGTGCTCTACCATTGAGCCATGTCCCTAGTCCACAAATAGATTTTTAAAATAAAATTCTATAGTTAATTAAAAAACTACAATGCAAGAAAGGAAAAAAAATTTTTTACAGTGCTATTTTTCTGCTTTTGGAAAGAAAAATCACAAGATTAAAATATTAAGACCCTTGACTTTGTATCACTTACATTAACAGATAGCAATATATGAAAACTATTATGTGGCTTCCACAGACTTAAAAGTTATTTTTAAAACTGTAGAAGTAACTTCCACATCACAGATATTTCCTCAATAAATGGTTGATTTCTATGTGTGAAGAGTAACATTAAGTTGATTGGCCCACTGTGGATGCATGGGGATGAGGTCAATAATATGTACGGGGAAAAAAGGAAAGGTTATGGATGGGTGCCAGTGGCTCATGCCTAATAATCCTAACTACTCCGGAGGCTGAGATCTGAGGATAGTAATTCAAAATCAGCCTGGGCAGGAAAGTCTATGAGACTCTTATTTCCAGTTAACCATCAGAAAACTGGAAGTGGATATGTGGCTCAAAGTCATAAAGTACTAGCCTTGAACAAAAAAGCTCAGGGACAGGCCCCAGACCCTGAGTTCAGGCCCCATGACCAACCAAAACAAGAAAAGGGAAGGTCATGTGGGAAGTTGAAGTTACAGAGGGAAGAAGAAAGATATGGTTGGCGTACTCCAATAGCAATAAGTCTGGTTTTCAATCACAGGTGCCCATGGATTATGTATGTAATCTTAGCCCCTCAGGAATTGGAGACCTGGAAGATCTCAGTTTGAAGCCAGACCAGGCAGAAAAGTTTGTGAGATACCATCTCCAAACAAACAGCAAAAAGCTGGGCTGGAGGCATGGCTTAAGTGGCAGAGTACCATCCATGAGCAAGAAAGTCAAGCAAGAATATGAAATCTTGAGTTCAAGCCCCAACACACACACACACACACACACACACACACACACACACACAGAGCGAGAGAGAGAGAGGAGAGAGAGAGAGAGAGAGAGAATATATGCAGGGGAGGGATTCCACATCTTGTTTTCTCTTCTTTATGCTGTGAAAATGTGGATAAAAGCCAGTACTTCTCAGCCAGGTTTTGAAGTGCATCTCTAGGTGCCAGATGCCCATTAACCCCACCAGCTCCCTCTACATCTCTTCCACATAGGCATTGTAGAGCTTCTCTTGTCTTCTGAAGCATTAAACTTTAAGAAGACCACATGGAATAAACTATAAAATATTGACATAGAACTGAACTCGATTTTTATATTACTTTATATCAATAACTGTATCCTTCTACTTTTATATTACTTTATATCAATGAGTTTAGCCTACTTAGTAATATGTAAGAATATTAAGTATGTTTCTTGTGTTTAAACATTTAATTTTTTAAATTCCAGAATGTTTAAAGCATCTGAGGATGGAATCATCCTCTTCCTAGGACTTTAAAAAAAATTTAAGACTTTTTTTTCTTGTTAAACCTGCAGATACAACAGGTACTTATTAGGCAAGTACTCTAACACTTGAGCTATAACCCAGGCCAATGTATTTTTTAAGAATAGAAAAAGAAAGTTTTAACATTTTCAGAGACACTGTATGTCTATATAAATAGATGTATGATATCTGGGTAACTTTTAACTTGTACTCTTAAGAAGAGCCTATGATGCTGGGTGCTGGTGGCTCACACCTGTCTAGCTACTCAGCAGGCTGAGATCTGAGGATTACAGGTCAAAGTCAGCCAAGGCAAGGAAGGTCACGAGACTCTGATCTCTAAATTAACCATCAAAAGCCAGAATGGAGCTGTGTGGCTTGAGCAGAAAAGCTCAGGGACAGCCCCTAGACCCTGAGTTCATGCACTAGGACTGGCATGCACCCCCCCACACACACAGACTAAAAACATCATTATTTATAGGTATATTGACTCGCTTTTGGTTTCCAGTCTCCATTTAAGAGGATAAATTTGAAAATCTACCAATGTCAATTTTCATTGAATAACTTGGTGCTTAATAAAATCAACACTCCACTAAAACTGCTAAATATTCATGCCCTCTGTGTGTGTGTGTGTGTGTGTGCGCGCTGTGTATGTGTGTGTGTGCTCTGTGTGTGTATGTGTGTGTGTGTGTGTGTGTGTGTGTGTGCGCGCCAGTCCTGGGATTTGAACTCAGGGACTGGACATTGTCCCTAAGCTTCTTTTGCTTAATACTAGTGAACCAACAAGCCAGAGCTCCACTTGCAGCTTTTTTTGGAAATTAATTGGAGATAAGAGTCTCACAAACTTTCCTGTCTGGGCTGGATTTGAATTATGATCCTTAGATCCTAACCTTGTGCTCAGCTTTTCCCCATTACCTTTAAAAGTGAGGTTTCATGTTAATTTGACACTATTAAACTTTTCCAAGAAAGTATCACATACACAACAGCTCTTACATGAGTGGGTTCTGGATTGCAAGCAACTGAATCTGTAACTGGTTTAAGATAGGATTTACTAGAGTGTGGAGCTGTTATACGTCATAGGGGTACAAGCTTATCCTGCCAGCTACTGCAGGAAGTTGAAAACAGGATTGCAGTTCAGACATGGGCTTGGGCAGAAAGTGAGACCTCATCTCAAAACTAACTAGTTATAATGCAAAAATGAGTTATAAGAGCTGGGCATCAGTGGCTCACGCCTGTAATCCTAGCTACTCAAGAGGCTGAGATCTGAGAATTGCAATTCAAAACCAGCTCAGGCAGATCTCCAGTTAATCACCAAAAAGCTGGAAGCAGAGCTGTGGCTCAAGTGGTAGAGGGCTATCTTTGAGCAAAAAAAAAAGCTTAAGGACATCGCCCAGGCCCTGAGTTCACACCCCAGAATAGCACAGCAAAAGGGAGGGGATTATAAGTATACACTGCTAAGGTGCCTTTCCTGATAAGCTCAAAGCCCTGAGTTCAAACCATACCACACACACACATACACGCACCAATTAATTCTACTGTCTTCATATTACAGTTTAGAGAGTTCAAAACACAAACTTCCAACTGTGTTATAGTTCCTTTAGTCAAAATTTAACTTATATGTCTTTTGTGTTTAGAAGTATTTGGATATATGTGTGTGTGTGTGAATACTGAGGCCTGAACTCAGAACCTGAGCTCTGTCCCTTAGCTTTTTAACTCAAGGCTGGTGCTCTACCACTTGGGCCGTAGCTCCACTTCTGGCTATTTGCTGGTAAACTGGAAATAAGAAGCGCATGGACTTTCCTACCTGGGCTGGCTTCAAATGGCAATTCTCAGATCTCAGCCTCCTGAGTAGCTAGGTCTCTCTGTGTTTAAAGTTTGAACTCCATTCACCATTTATCACTGCCTTCTAAGAGGACCATCAAGACCCAAATGAAATAGTCTTGTGCCAATTACTTGTGATAGATTACAAAACTGAAGCTGTACTTCATTAGGCAAACTGCAAAATGATCTATTCTTCTTCAGACCAAGTTGATGTTTTAAATAAAAAGAAAACAAAAAATAGCTTTAAAAGGACTAAAGGAAAATGATTATGATGTTCTGCTACGAACTTAGATACTTCAATAGTTCTGATCACCAAAATAAGAATAGTTTTATGTGTTTTCTAAAGGAAATTTTTTTAACACGGTGGAGGATGGAAAGCAAAATCATCTATATAGGGTCCTGAAAATTCAGAATGATTCTGATAGACCAAAAGGTCCCCCTGGAAGGAAGGAATCTTCAGATGCAGCCAAGGAGATGGCCTTTGCTTCATTCACAAACTTCCAGGGTCTGACCACCTAGCACTATGAAGAACTTAGTAAGGAATCCTTCCAGACCTAGCCTGCCCAGGAAATAGGCTAAACCCAGGGCCAGAATACTGAAGTATGATGGTGCCCGGGAGTCTTTCCTAGGAGGAAACTAGAGCTGAGAAGTTCAAAATGCCTTTTTCCCCCTCTTCTAAAGTACTGAATTTTGATATGCATTAATATTGCATCTGCCTGCTATTTTTGAGAATGAACTATGATGTGGCTACTAAATCTTTAAAGTGTTTGCATTTTTTCAAAGTCTAAAAAGGTTACATATAACCCTTAACTCCTACTTTATACTAAAGTGGACGCCAGGAGACAGCATTAGCAAGAGACCCACGGAAGCTCCTAAAGTTCCCCCTCATTCACAAAAGAAGAAATCAAATAGGCAGCTACATTTCAACCAAAATAACTAAAAGACAGCACTGGGGATGAACAAAGGGGAAGCAGAAGCCCTGAAGAGCACAGAGGCCCAGGATAGGCACAAAAGGCAGAAAAGGACACACATTACCTCTCCCATCCATCTCGCGATCAGTACAGCTCAGACCCAGGAGGAACATCCCTTGTTAGGACCCCAGAAGCCCACATTACCCTCAGACATGCACAATCTTTGCTACTGGAGAGTTCAGGGTCCCTCCCAGGCTCTGAGCTCAGCCAGGGGTGCTCCACAGAATCTACAAGCTGAGCTACATCAATCAGGAGTAGCTACAGTGCTCTGCTTTGTGCTGCTGTCCCTCTGCCCCATCTGGACCAGAGCCACTGTGAGAGTGCGCACTGCTCCGTAGCCATGGCCTCTCTCATCCTGTCCATCCTCGAGGCTCTGCCACCGCTGTCCCGTGTGTATGCCCTAGCCCACTGTCCCTGAGCAGAGGGGCTGTGTCATGCTTTTGCTTTAGCACAAAGTCATCATGCAGCCACTTCATTTCCTCCCCATCCATCCCAGGCCCTGGAGCACCCTCCGTTTGAGGCCATGCTGAAGTGGTGACTGGCTCCTAGAAATGCAGGATTTTAAATTACTGGAGCAGCCACACCTCCAGCATCATACTCAAGGCATCCACCAGGGACCCCAGGACTCCTGTACACTGACACCATTATACTTCCTTTGACCCCAGCTACTATAGCTGAGGCAGTACCTTGCCCTTCAGACTTCCAGTTCCCAGAGACTCCCACCCCCTACCGTGTAGAGAGCTGCCTGCAGCCGCACCTGGAAGATGGCGCCGGCTTCCGCCCTCCTCCTTCCCGATGGGGAGTGCTCTCTGTGGTAAACAACTCCTTATATGGCTAAGGCAAAGAATCTGGCTTGCTTCCGCGCACCTGAACCTATAGGTGGTTCCCACGTTGGCTACCCAGCGGGTACTTAAGGCTGTGGGGAATTTTCCCCGGGGTTGGGGTCAGAAGAATGCTCAAAGGTCCTGAGTAAACTGCAGAGAGAAGAGTTCGGTGTTGCCTCTTCCTTGCTGGTCGAGGCGGTGGCGACACTACCGCAGGTGGAGTCTCCCAGCTCCCAGCATACCAGAGCATTGGCCCCTCCTAGCACACCTTTGGCAGGGTGCTGTCTTCAACCAAGGACGTAAAAATTCTACTGACCCAAACAGCTGTGCTTTGTGGACCTGAGCAAGCATGGCTTCCTAGTCCCGAGTATTTGTGCTATGACTGAGATTTGCACCTGCCCACCCCCCTCCAACACAGTCACAGTATGCCACCTACCTAGGACTAGACTAGTGCCTCCCAGTCCCAGCTTCCGAAGTACCCCCAACTCCCCAGGAAATAGAGCCATCTCTGACGTCCCTGCACCCTAGGGCACCCTGGGTCCAAACCACGGCATCCCAAGCATCCCTAGGATCTCACTGCTGCCGCCAAGGGACTCTCAGAGCACGGGCTGCTCCTGTATGTCACCTGCCTGTCATTCACAGTCACACCATATCATACGCTAGAGTCCAAGGTGCCATTGTGGCCTATTGGTTCTGGGTCCCAAATTATAGCTGCACCATGTTGTTTAGAGCCCAGAGCTCTAGAGCATCCTTTATTTCCCAGAGTCATGCCAGTGCCGTGCCTGTCCACAGGGTCATAACTGTAGCTATAGCCAAGTCCCCTGGACCTGGGCTGCTGGGCTGTGTATCAGAGCAGCAGCCACCAACTTACGGGGAGGAAATGCATTTGGTCATGGTGCAGAATGCAAATGTCCACTTCCACTCGCAGGTGCTACACAGTTTTTTACAATATCCTGAATCCAAAAAGCTGGTCCTAGAGCAACTCTCTAAGTTTGAGTTCCAATGCCACCAGGGCTTCCTGTGAGCTGTGGCAGATTCCACACCAAGAGGGATCCCTGGAGCTATGACTCGCCAGGGTAAGAAAGACAAAGAAGATCCCTTGGCTACTAACTTAGTTCTTTTTGCTCTCCCCAGATAGGAATTGTGGGTAGGAGAAGAGTTGTTCCTCCAGTGTTGGAAATTCCAGGCTCTTGAGTGTCTGGCAGATGAACAGGTACACTGCTCCATACCCTGAGCCTTAAGCTCCTATTGCCTGAAACCTGAATCTAGTCAACTATGTTCAAGGTTTATTGCTCTGGGCTTTAACTCCCAGCAGCTTTGTAGATCATCAGCTTCCAGCAGCAGTGGGCTGCAACAGGAGTCAGTTGCAAGCAGCATCGGGTAGCACCTTCTAGCGCCAGCTCTCCTACACAACTTGGGTGCTGGGACTTTCTGTCCCACAGTGACAAGTGATACAGCTATCAGGACTCCCACTCCTTAAGAGTGACAAGTGTGATTCTTGGGACCAAGGATGTCTGGGATCTTGTCTCTTAAGGCATGGCAGTATGGAACTCTTCCAGCAACCAGAGCCCATAGTTTCTTAACTTCAGCTCTTCACAACCCTTGTAGTCTCCATTGCCTCTGCTCTCCATCATTTCTACCCCAGACACTCTCTGGAGATTGTCAGCTGCCCTCTTATTGCTACTGTTGTTGTTGCTGCTGCCACTGCCAAGAGAGTAGCAACTGCTGAGTACAGGCAGTCCTGAACTTAACAATGGACTTACTGCTGGCATGACCGTCACTGATGGTTTGCTTCTGTTACCAGCTCAGGCTGTGCTACCAATGAGCAAGATCAAAAGTAGGATAAACAGGGGGGGGGGAGAGTGAAGGAGGGGAGGAAGAGGGAAGGAAGGGAAGGAAGAAGAAAAGATGGAAATGGGTCAATTCTTCCAAATAAATGAATTCCAGTAAGTTGGAAAATAATGCAGAAAATGCATCTCCATTAGATTACTTCAGTTACAACTACTTTGAGCAAGGCCTACTGATGAACATTAAAATTAGTATGCAAAGCTTTAAGACAAATAGGGCGGCCATATGGTTTTCATCTCCTGTCATGTATTGAGTAACAACTGTGGTGGTTTTAACGTGTGCCTACAAATTCTTAAACACTCTTTCCTCCAGAGGTGGTACTTAATTGCCCTGGACCAGACCTAGTAAGTCCAGTGGACTGGAGTTGGTAAGCTTAGAGGATAAAATATAGAAAAGGACAATTGTATTTCACAGTGGGAAGGTGTGGCCCACACCACCTCAGCCAAATCAGTAGTCAGGGCCAGCATCACCAGAAGCAACCACACTGATAGCATGTATTTCAAATTCACAAATCTCAAGTCCTTAGCATGAGAAACTACCATACGATGGTACGCTGAATGATGCTCAGCCTTACCGTCAGTGTCCTCATCCCCTCATCCCCAGCACCTGCTCCTATCTGGCAATCTCTGCTGTGAATCACAACATATCAGTAATTAATGGCATCTTGACTGACCTATGCAGACTGAAGAATGATGTGAACTTCACAGTAAGTGTGTGATTGGTGAAGGGTTGAGTAAAAAGATGAGTCTGGTTATGTACCCTCAGTAAAACTGTCCTATCATTTAAACATTTCTATGAGAAAGATTAATTTACCTCATGTTTACTTACACTACTTTTTCCAATTTGTAAGTTCATTGGCAAGTTCAGAACTGCCTGTACTCAGACAAGAATTGTAGCTCTGAAATCCCTAGATAGATTCGAGGCAACATTGAAAACATTGGCTTTTAAAAATGCCTGATGCCAAAAGAATGACGAATACTTGTAACATGGTACTTTATTCCTTAGGATACTATGAAATGTTTTGTATCTTAAAATGTTAAAAATCAATACCTCATTTTGCTTTATAACTGGTTTAAAAAACACATAATATCCTTTAGAGGCTAAAACAACAAATATAAATCCAATTTTCCTAAGCCTATTAAAATTTTAAGAGAAACAGAAGAGTTCTACCTAATCTCTTAGGAACAAAAATCCATATCAACAAAATGGATCACCACTAAGTTCATTCAAAGATTAGACAGAAAACATTTGAATATGATTTAAATAAATGGACATACACAATTATTTATCTCAAATATATACCTCAGTGGTAGGAATCAAAGATCAATACTTCTTTGATTAGTTTATTAAATTAATGAAAGAAAGAATTACTTCTTGAGGGCTAGGAAGGTGGCTCAGTGGTAGAGCGCTTGTCTTGCATGCATGAGGCCCTGTGTTTGATTTCTCAGCACCACATAAGCCAAAAAGAAAAAAAAAACCCGGAAGTGGCACTGTGGCTCAAGTGGTAGAGCACTAGCCTTGAGCTGAAGAGCAAGGGACAGGGCCCAGGCCCAGAGTTCAGGCCCCACGACCAGACTTCCCCCCACCCCCAAAAAAGAATTACTTCTTGAAATGAAAACCACTGTTATTATGTTTCATATTATTTTCTAAAACCCTAAAATTAAAGCAGGAATTGGGACAATAGAAATGGAAAAAAATTAATTTGACATGATGTTTTTGTACTGTTAAATTGCATTTCCTTAACCTGATTAAGAAAAGATAATTGGTATCATCATAATATAATAATACAATCATAACAATTTTATCACAAGAAAACCTTTTATACTTTTTTTTAACCTCTTTGAGATTTCCTTGGCTGGTTGGATGAACAACAATGACTTCAGCTTTTCTAAATCTTGGTTCTTAAAAAAAAAAGTATATTTACATTAAATGAGCCTATTTGTCCCCTCAGATACAGCTTCTTCCAAACATTTGAAAAGGATTTATAGCCTGGAGAACATAAAGTGTTATGTTTTTGAAATAGTGACTTTTAATGTGCATATGAACTTTGTTGAAATAACTCAAAGAAATAGATGTATTAAAACAATTGAAACACCAAGTAAGGAAGTTACCATCATGTAACAAGCAGACAGGGTCAACTATAACTAAGACAACGGGACTATTCCAGTAAACAGAAAGTTGTATGTACAGCGAAATATAGGGTTTTTTTGAGTTATGGGTGTGAGTCACTCAAATGTGGCTTAACCTCAGGTTGAATAAGTTCACCAAACAGACTTTAGGAACTCTTAAAGGAAGGTCAACAGTTACAATTCCTGCCTCACCTATGGGGGATATATCCCCAGTGGATGTCTGGAACTACAGGTGGTACCAAATCCTAAATACAATCTTTTTGTTTTGTTTTTTGTTTTTTCTTTGTCAGTCGTGGGGCTTGAACTCTGGGCCTGGGCCCTGTCCCTCAGCTCTTCAGCTCAAGGCGAGTGCTCTACCACTTGAGCCCCAGCGCCACTTCTGGTTTTCTAGCGGTCTATTAGAGATAGGAGTCTCACGGCTTTTCCTGCCCGGGCTGGCTTTGAACCATGATCCTCAGATCTCAGCCTCCTGAGTAGCTAGGATTACAGGTGTGAGCCACCAGTGCCCGGCTCTAAATACAATCTTTTATCCTATAAAAAATACTTAAGAGAAAATTATTGCATGAAGTATGAAGAGCAAAAGATTAGCAATAAAGCAAAGCAATTGCAAAAAAAAACAAGAATGTGCTGAAGTTAAAGTTATATGACTGTGGTCTCTTTTCTGAGTCAAGGCAAATATTATTTGCAAGCACAGTGGAGCATGAGTACAGAAAGTCTGGCAACCATGAATAGTGGTGGTCGCGATGGGTGAACTGGGCTTACTTTTCTTCCAGGGAATTTACCCTGAAATTAGTATTACTGACAGGGTCATGCCATAACTTGAGATATAGCTCACTTTTGTTTTGTTTGTTTATCCCAATGCACTATCTTCCTTTAAAATCTTATTATAGGGACTGGGAATGTGGCTCAGTGGTGGAGTGCTTGCCTAGCATGCATGAAGCCCTGGGTTCGATTCCTCAGTAACACAGAAACAGAAAAAGCTGGAAGTGGTGCTGTGGCTCAAAGGGTAGAGTGTTAGACTTGAGCAAAAGTTGAAGGACCTTTCCAGGCCCTTAATTCAAGCCCCAGGTCTAGCAAAAATTATTCTAGATCTTAGGTATCAACAAGAAACAGAATGACATTTACGTGGTATCTTCTGAATATATTCTTTCTTCCAATACATGATAGTTAAAAACCTTGATAGAAATTTAAGACATTTCTAAAATATTCTGATAACTTGTTCTCTCTCATTAATAGTATTCATCAAAATCATACACACACACACACACACAGCTTATTTATTTTGGTCCTCAGACACAGGCAATATTCTGACTCAATTGTTCTAGGTTTTAGTAGCTATTTTTTAAAGGAATGATTGACAGCAATCACATGTTTAAGAAATACAACAGAGATTACAAACATATGGTCCTTATATCAAGGAAGGTAGCATGCACCTTGTAAGCTTTAATACATACTGTCAAATTGCCCTCCAAATCCCTATAGAAATTTACATTTCCCCCTTTTTCACATCTATGAAACACTAGATATTATTATTTTTAACCTTTTCCAAAGGTGATTAGTTATCAGGACTCATCCCATTTCTAACTAGAAAACAATGCTTTATAATGCATTATAAATCTTGTTAATCTTAAAACTAAAAAAAAGTAGTAACCAAATTATATAGCTCCTGGTAAACAGTGGCGCATTAGCTGAATGAATTTTCATAATATTTAAGTAAAATGTGAAATCAGAAAACAGAACAAAATTATTGATTATTAAAAATAGGGCCAAATACTAAAGGCAGACTTGCTCTGTAGAGAAAAACTCCAGGTCAAATGGCCAAGTAGTCCACCTAAGCCTTTTCCATCCTTGCTAAAAAGCAAAAGAACATCTCTCCCTCACTCAGTTTACTAAGCTGGCAGCTTTGCAGTTTACCATAAGCTTTGCTGAAGGCCACTGACAACCTTGAGGCTTATCATCAGCTATATGGAGTTGCTGTATTAATTAGTCAGGAGCTTATAATAAAAATGATTTCTGTAAAGTAGACTACCCCTACCCAAGGTTATGTTTTGACATCTGTAATCCAAGAATATGTTTTGACTTTTTGTAATCAAGTATCAATAGTGTCAATAGCAATGATAGTGTGGGTCATGAGGCAGTCAAGATTATGTTTTGCCTATGCCCGGATGACTCCAGACTGTGTTTTGCTTCTGCAACCTTGCTTGCTTGCTTTGGTAACCATCACCTATGTGAAACCCCTTCCTATAAAAATCCTCCATGAAAAGCAAACAGGGCTGTTCTCCAAAGTTCTGTAAGACTGCAGACAGTTACCACATGGCTAATAAAAGGCTTCCAGCTGATCGTGGGTTCGACCCTGGGAAGCTGGGATACTACATAACATACTGCCCATTCTTCTACTTGGACTCTTTTCAAGGTGCCTGAAGGAAAGATAATGTAGATAATATATGTAAATATATGGGGAAATATACACGAAGAAATCATGCAAGATAACAAGCTAACATGAGAATAAGCCTCCTAGAACAGACCATACCCAGATTAACAGATAATTTATGGAAGACTCTATGGTGTGGATGTAAAAATCAAGGTGAAATTGTCAACTTACTGTCCATGTGGTTCTCTTTGTCCATGTTTATGTTATTCTAACCAAATACTGGAGGTTTGTACTTTATAAAGAAAAGAAGTTCATCTAGCCCACAGTTCCATACGTTCAATGACATAGCCTCTGCTCGATTCTGGTGAGGACATCACAGTGGTAGCGCATGTATAAGTAGTGAACAGTGTATGGAGGAGACCATACAAGGGACGTACCAGGCTCACCTATAACAACCCAGTCTTGTGGGATTTTCTCCAATTCCACAGAGAACTGACCCATTCCATGAAGGAGACAGCCTCAACCCATTCATGAGGGAGGGGCCTTTGAATTCCTCATGTCTAGTTACTTATAAAATATATAACAGATTATTGTGAACTGTAATTTTGTCACTGTTCTGTAGAACTGAAACATGTTACTTCTATTTAACTGCTTTGGAGTACTGGCCATCCCTTCTCTCCATCTCCCTAGCCAGCCCTTACTCATCATTATTACATAGTATAATTGACTTTTCTTGTGCTTGTATGGTACTTGGACTAGAGCTTGACTTTATTCACTCACCATGGATGCTCTATCACTTGAGCCACACCTTCAGTTCTGGCTTCATGCTGGTTAATTGGAGATAAGTCTTGTGGGTTTGTCTACTCTGGCTAGCTTCAAATCTGAATCCTCAAGTCTTATCTTCCTGTGTAGCTAGGCTTATAGGCATGAGTCACCAGCACATGGCTCCAAAATGACTTTTTAAATATCCATATGTGACAGAGCATCAACTTTTGTTGTTCCATTTGTCTGACTAATTTCATTTATCATATTTTCCAGTTCAATACATTTTATTATTTTCACTATGATTTTGGTAATAATTTACAGGTATGTGTGTATATCAAAACTTATCAGGTAGCACTGGTAGCTAAAGCTCATAATCCTAGCTACTTAGGAGACTGAGATTTGAGGCTTGCAGTTTGAAGCCAACCCAGGCAGGAAAGACTGCAAGACTCTTATCCCCAATAAGCTATTCAGAAAAACCCAGAAGTGGCACTGTGGCTCAAGTGAATGAGCACTAGCCTTGAGCAAAAAAATCTCAGGGACAGTGCCCAAGCCCTGAGTTCAAGCCCCAGGAACAGCAAAAAAACAAACAAATTAATAGATACATTTGAAATAAGTCAGTTTGTCTTCATGAAAGTAATTATGAAGGATGATACAGCTTTTATCAACAGTATTAACATGTTTCCTTATCAGTTTTCTCTACTAAGAAGTCATGACCAAAGATTTTCCATCTTCCATGCAATCTGCATCCTTGGCAGAGATACAGTTTTCCTGACCAAAGAGCATCATGAGAAGGAATCCTATCACTTTCTTTACACAAATAAAATAGTTCAGTCATGCAACCCATAATATATTTTGGACCAATGATCATATGGACAACATATGACAGTGCTTCTCTAAGATTATATCCTCTGTGATGTCATGGTTGTTTTAGTTTGCATGTGTATACACGATGAATGATGTTCATTCAGGTGAAATTGCCTGAGGACACTTCTCAGAACGTATCCCTGTTGTGAAGCCTCTCTTGAATATTAACAGCATCCCTCTACAATAGAGCCCATTGTGTTACTTAGAAGAAAAAAGTCTTCTGTTCCATTTTTGGAACCAGTAGTTTGTTACTTCAACAGAAAGCGCTATCTCAAGAGAATAAAGAATAAACCTGCAGGCTGCCAGAGTGCCTCATGCCTGTAATCTTTGCTAGTCAGGAGACTCAGATCTGAGAATTGCAGTTTAAAACCAACCAGGGCAGGAAAGTCCATGAGGCTCTTATCTCCAATTAACTACCCCAAACCAGAAGTGGTGCTGTGACTCAAAGTGGTAGAGTGCTAGCCTTGAGTGAATAAAGCTCAGGGACAGTGCTTAGGCCATGAGTTCAAGCCCCATAGGTGAAAAAAATAAAAAAGAGTGGTGGTACTAGGTTGGGTTGCACAGAAGCAGAGCCTGAGACAAGGATTCTTGTGCAAGGGAGACTCTCAGGTAAAAACCTGAGGAGGCTGAGGTGAGCAGGATACAGAACAGGGGGAAAGCAAAAATAATGGTCCAGCTTTAGTCTGGCCCCAGCCTGACCCCACAGGACCCATAAGGGACATTGCAGCATTCTTCCTTAAGGCATCAAGTTTGTCTCTTCCATGTATGCCTTCATCCTTTAGCTATGGACCACGCCAGAGAGTCTTAGGGGTGGAATCTCCTAGCTATTCTTGGCAAGGCAGCTTCCATTAGCTAGGCAGCTTTCATTCGCTTCTTCTGCTGACAGAGTACAGCTGTGTGCTGGAATCAACATAGACTCAGAGCAACTGGAGAATGGGGCTGCGACCTGCTGGTAATGAGGCCCAACTGACCAGCAGAGTGCTCAGGCTTGCATTTGGCTCCACTACCTACCAAGCCACGTGAGCTTAAAAAATTACTTCCATCTGTGTTTTAGTTTCTCCATTTGTACAAGGGGGCTGATGAGAGCAGGCACTTTACAAACTTGTCAAAAACAAAATAATATACCAGAGCGCTCAGAATAGCATTTTACATAAAGTCATACATGCAATTTACTTAGAACCCCCACTCAGTAAATCTTAACAAATGTCATCCATTTGATTTGCTGCTGCTGTAGCGTTCTCAAGATATCTCTGCCAGTTGTTTCATGACCCAAGTGCTCTATGAAAATGCTTTACATGGCTGGATACCCCAACATTGAACTTAAGCAGAAAAAGTCTACATCTAGGTCTAGAGGTACACTTTCATTTTTATCTGATATTGTCTCCAAATCCAAAATCAAACAAGGGTAAATCTCCGAGCATTTCTCGTGGAACACTGGGGATAGTGCTGCTAAGTTTCCATCACTGTGACAACTACCTTAGACAAGTCAACTTGTAAGCAAGAAAAGGTGGCTGGATGCCTGTGACTCGCATTTGTTACTTCTACCTACTCAGGAGGCGGAGAGCTAAGGATCAAAGTTCAAAGCTATCCTGGGCAGAGAAATATCTCCAAGTTAACAACCTGTGGCTCAAGTGGTAGAGCACCTGTAAGCAAAAACAGCCAAGGTAAAGTAGCAAATCCTTAAGGGGGTGTGGGGAGAGGTTTGGATCACAGTTGACAGTTGGAATCTAAGGTCATTTGGCCTTGTTTCGAGAACCAAAGTACATCCTCCACGTGGAAGAGGCCTATTCGCTCAGAGAGGAGAAGCAAGGAGACAGAGCTTCGCCCAGGTCCCAGTGTGCCCATGCAGGGCACGCCCCCAGGAATCTAACTTCCCCCCACCCCATCTCCCAACAGAGTCACAGGCCAGGGCCAAACCCCTAACACAGGGACCTTAGAGGAACATTCTAGATTCAGACTATCGCGGCTCTTTTGTGGAGCCCCTCTCAATGAGCAGGTTCTTCATCTAGTTTATGTCAGGGAAAACAACAGTAAAAAATAACCTTCCCTCACCTATACCGGCTGACCTCAGCCTAGAAGCCGGGGTTCTCTCAGCCTCGAGGCCCCAGTCCCCGGAGGAGGGCCCATTCTCAGATCCCCAGGAAAACTCCAGCCAGGTGCCCCAGTGTGTCTCCGAGTGTGAGCGACCACTTTGGAACTAAGTCACCGGTAATGGAGATGGTGAGTGGGTCACCGGCGGGTAAACAAGGTCTCGGGGAGAGGGGCGGGGGGGGGGATCTCCCTCCTCCTAGGACGGCGGAGGGGGCGGGCACCGCGGCCCGCGGGGCGGGCAGCCATCCAGGAGGGCCGCAAAGGGGAAGAGGCGGCCCGGGTCCCGGCACACGTGCGCCAGCATCCTCGCGGCCGCCGCAGCCTTCCCCTCGCCTTTGGACCAATCCAGCCCAAAGGAGCCTACCGCGCGTGGAGCAGAGTTCACCACCAAGCCCGCGCGCCCTGCCACGCAGGGTAGGGATCCCGGGGCTCCTGGTCCTCCGGGAAGACGGCCGGGGCGTGGTCAGTGGAGGCCATGCCCTCGAACACACCCCTCGCATTCGCCCCGCCTCACAGGGTAGGGATCCCGGGGCTCCTGGACCTCCGGGAAGACTGCAGGGGGCGTGGTCAGTGGAGGCCACGCCCTCGGACACACCCCTCGCATTCGCCCTGCCTCACAGGGTAGGGATCCCGGGGCTCCTGGTCCTCGGGAAGAGGGCTGGGGGCGTGGTCTGTAGAGGCCACGCCCTCGGGCACACCCCTAGCATTCGCCCTGCCTCCTGGTTGGTGATTCTGGGCCGTGGGTGTAATAGCTGGGACTGAATGAATGCAAGGACGCTTGCGTGGAGAGGATGGGGGGTAGGATGTAACATTTGCATTCATTTGTACGATAATACAGGTCTTTTGGATGCAAGTTTGAGAAGCGCTGTTAGGTACAAGAATGCTTTTTTGGTTAGGTACAGGAATTCTTAACGCCCGACTCCAAGTCAAACGTCCTAGCTTGTCAACTTCATTAAGCCCACAGTGTGTTAAGGTGAGAAGTGAGACTTTGACCCTCCGCACCAACTCTTTCCAGGAAAGCTCATGGTCTTTATTTGGGCTCTGATAGAGGAAAATGAGGGGTTGGTGTATAGGCAGAATTTGAAGAAGCTGAGTGGTGAAAGCCAAGGTCTCTATCTGTAAGATAAATCAGACAATTATAGCTCAAAGAGTCCTAACTTTAGTGGGTCAACTTAAAAAAAACTTATGTGCTGTGTTTCCTGAAAATTACATTAAATCCAGTTTAGTTATCTTATAAACACTTAACAATGAAATCAAGTAGCAGCCAAGTAATGAATTAATCGTTAGGATATTTAGCTGAGCATGGTGGTACCTGCCTGTAATCTCAGCTCTGAAGAAGTTGGAAAGCTGGCTGGGACAGGGAGTTCCAGGTCACTCTGAGCGACATAGGGAAACTTGGTCACAAAATAGCAAGGGCTGAAAAGATACTTTGAGAAGACCATTTGCCTTGTCTATATAAGGCTCTGAGTTTGGTCCCAAACACTTCAAATGAAAACCAGAAAAGAAATTGGATGTCTTCTACAATTTTCATCTTAGAAAAGCATCAGGATAGAATTATGGCAGAAATATATGGAAATATACAAGATTTTATAAAGAACTCATCTAAAACAGTGTACTCATTAAAACAGTGTACAGAAATATATGGAAATATACAAGATTTTATAAAGAACTCATCTAAAACAGTGTACTTATTAAAGTGATTAGTGCTTATCTAATTCAACTTAGTACTTTTTAAAGTCACATGGCGAAGTTGGAAGAAAATACAATTAGAAGGAAAGTGATTTTCAATGTTTTCTTGGAGATAGAAAAATTATGTTTGAAGGTTTATATAGAAAGTGGTATTTTCTTTTTGAAGACACTGGTATTTGTAGGGCTCAAGATAAGAAACTCAAACACTAGTATAGATGACACATCTAACACACTGAATATTGTCTTTAATTAAAGAATATCCACAGTGTTCAATAATGAATCCAGTAATTTAAAAATTGTGGTTGTGCTGGACTGGGAATGTGGCTTAGTGGTAGAGTGCTTGCCTAGCATGTATGAAACCCTGGGTTTGATTCCTCGGTATTACATTAAAAAAAAAAAACTGGAGTGGCACTGTGGCTCAAGTGGTAGAGTGATAGCATTGAGCAAAAGAAGCTGAGGGACAGTGATCAGGCCCTGAGTTCAAGCCCCAAGACTGGCAGAAAAAAAATTGTGGTTGTGTGTAGTCTCAGATCAGTTGGTGGACAGTTAGAAAAAATGTATTTTATTGGGCAAGATTAATTTAATAAAGTTCTTCCTGATGGAAATACATTCTCTTGTCATAGCAACAGTATAGACTATTTGAGTGCATAATGCAGTTAAGCATATGTGAAATGCACATATTAACTTTCAATGACAAATTATTAGAAAGAAGGGAAATTGGAGTTATGAAAATGATAGATAATTTGAAAAAATTCTAAGCTCACAGGTAATTCCAGCAAGTTGTCTTGCAACAATGTAGCCTTTGTTAATTGCTTTCATTTTTATTTTATATCTGACAAGCCAGTATCTAGATAGACATGTGTGCTATTATGCTTTAATCCCTGGTTTTGTTTTCCCAATGCAACTATAAATAAATTCTACTAGGCCTAAATGTTAAGTCCCCAATGACTTACTTGGGATGTGGATGTTCTTCACAAAACTAGCATTTTCTACTTTTCTACATTGATAAACTATAAGATTGAAGTAATCTGCTTCCTGTTATGTAATAAATAATATGGTATGTGTCCCTAACATGATTTAGTGTTTTGGTTTGTTTTTTTTTTTGGATCCGGTCGTGGGGCCTGAACTCTGGGCCTGGGCGCTGTCCCTCAGCTCTTCAGCTCAAGGCTAGCGCTCTACCACTTGA